>NC_048233.1:87763082-87843266 GCF_002007445.2 Ailuropoda melanoleuca
GGTGGGACGCCCCTTTCTCGTGGGTGCCGGTCGGCCCGAGGCAGCGGGGTGGGGGGAGCCGAGGGAGGGTGGCAGCCTCCGGGCCCCACCGCGCCGCTGCCCTCTGGCGACAGCCGCGCCCTTCTGGGGTTGGACCCTCGGCGACTGCCTCACCTGCCCGGGAGCACGGAGTTCCCGGGATTCCGTGTTCCGCACGCACGGGAGCTCTCAACACCCCCCGGGGCAGCAGGGGGACGCGGGTGGGTCCAGACTTGTTTCTGCGCTGGTCCAGCCCCAGCCGGCGCCTGTGCCTGGTGCGCGTGGAAGCGGGTGCCAGCAGGCCACGTGGTTGGGGACCCCTATCCGGGGTCTGCTACCCCCACCACTCACTACGGGGCCAGATACAGAGGTCGGAGGGATCCTTAAGGGCAGAACTCGCCAGTGAGAAATTTGGCTTAAAGTTAGAACAAAGTTTGCCCCGCGAGGGAAGGGCTGAGAAGGATCCTCCGCGGAAGCAGAGGGGACCCCAGGGTGCTCACTCAGAATCAGAGAACAGACTCTCCTTTCTCCCCCCGCCTCCCCCACAGCAGTTGCCTGAGGCCCCAGGCTTGTTCCTTGGCTCTGACCTCACCAGGATCCAGGCCTGCCTGTGCAGCCCCAGGACAGAGAGCCTGGCATTTGGGGAGGTGCCTGCGGGATGGGATCCTGGCAGGGCGGCTGGCTGTGTTCCAGGGAAGGCAGAGACCCTCAGGCCCTGCAGCCCTTCTGCAGCTAGCTTGCACCGAGATGCGGGCGGGGCACTGGGAACCAGTGTGGATTGAAAGGAGCGTCTGCCCATGATAAATACCGTTGGCCTTAGAAGCTCAGTGCCGTCGTCGTTTCAGCAAACACCGTGTGCCTGCTGTGGGCCAGGCTGTGGGCACCCACAGCAAACGAGACAGGGAAGCGTGCCATCCGAGGCTTGAGGAGTGGTGATGGAAGGGGGCCCTGGACAGCGGCAGAGGGACGCTTCCGTAGCAGCTGACCTGCGGCTGAGAATTAGCTCGCTCAATTTTCACGACTCTGTAGGCTGGTGCTGTGTCTACCACTGAGGATACTGAGGCCAAGAGGGGAGCCACCCACCCGCCGGGAGGAGAGCTAGCAAGGGCCAAGACCCAGAAGCAGGTGGCCATGGGCAGGCTGCAGACGAATGGACATCCTGGAGGAGAAGGAGCTGGTTACACCCTAACGGGGGGTTGGGTGGGGACTTTCAGACAAAGAAATCTCACATGGGAAGACCCAGAGGTGGGAATGTGGGGGCACCAGTTAGAAGGCGTGAGAGACGGTGACAACCAATGAGATGGAGAGGAGTGGACATTCCAGAGGTTGATGGCATTCAATATAATGATGGGTTAGACCCAAAATGAGGACTGGAGCCCTTATAATGGTCTCTGGACTTGTAGTTCGGGGACCTGTCGCTTATGTGGATCCAGAAACTCTGTCTTCCCCAAACCCTGGCGAGGGCCATGAGGTCTGCAAAGGCTTGGCCCTCCGCTGGAGGTCTCCATGGTCTGGAAACACATAGACAAGCCCCGATGAGACTGTTGGCTCTCATTTTGCGCACCGCTCTAACTGTGGGCAGGTTTCAGGCGTGGCAGGCTGGGGGGCTGTGAATTGGGGGCACCGACTGCAGGAAGGACAGGTAGCCAAGCAGCGTCCTGCCAGGCAGACAGGAAGCAGCAGCTCTAGGAGTGGGGGGCATGCAGGGCAGGCAGCATGACAGCGAGAGCCTCCCAGGGCATCCCCAGCACAGCTGAAGCCAATCGTTGTTGCTCAGTCATTACCCTGAGTCACCGGTGAAGGCGGCTCTGGGCAGGCAAAGGCCAGAGGGCGTGGGCTGCGTTTCAGGGAGTTCCCAGACAGGCCTCCCTACGCTGGAGTTCAAGTTGGCCATCAGGAGTCCCAATCCCAGTCAGGCTGCATTTGCCAGCCAGTGCCCCGGGGCCTCTCCTCTCACTGTCATTTCCAAGTTCAAGGATAAAAGTCACCTCATTGTTTCTGCACAACAGGGTGCAAGAAATGACTTCAAAAGCCAGAGGCCAGGTTGAATGCAGTTTATTTCACAGAGTTTTCTTTGTGTTTATCTTTGAGAGTTTCTACTTTCTTCCCGATGGTGGTCAGTGGCCCTGATCCGGATGCCCCAACAAGCTCAGACAGCCCAGAGAGGAGTACCGGGTGCTGGTTTCGGCCCACCTGCAAAGGAAGAGCGGCTCTCTGTTTATTGGCAAGGGGGACCCCTGTTTCCAGGTTGTGGGGCATGCCCGAGAACCCTACATTGACCTAGTGCCAGTGATTTGATTTTAAAATTTGGGGAATGAGAGTGAAGTCCCACAGTGTGTACAAAGTGTCCCCAAACCAAAAGAAAAGTTGCAGGTTCCTAACCTCCTTTCCCCATTTTAGGAACGAGGGCATGTAGCAGATTCTCTGAGCATGGTCATTTAGACTTGTCCCGGCTTTGGCTATTTCACACGAACGTGTGACTTCAGCTCCTGGAGCTCCAGGTCCAAGCAAGAAGCCAGATAGACAAGCGCTGGTCCCCGTCCAGCATCCACGGCGTGGACACAGGGTTCCTTCCACTCCCCTCTTCTGCCCTCTTCTCAGAGTTGGGGAAGGGAGTCTGGAGAGGCAGATGGGGACCCGCTGCAGACTGCCCGTTCGCTGCCTGTGGTGTTGGGGCCAGTCCCACTGCAGAGGGGACTTCTGTGCCCTGACGTCCTCCGGTGTGACCTCAGGAAGCCATTTCTCTTCTATCTTACTTACCGTCGTCCTCAGGGAAGCTCCTTCCCCGAGCATTTCCCGCCAGATACTCTGGCGATATCTTCAAAATACTTTCAGATCTCTCATGACTCACGTCCATGTAAGTTCTGTGACCTCAGATAAGGAGATGTTTTTGTCCCCACCTTACAGATGGAACAACTGAGGCTCAGAGCTGGGGAGCGTTGTGTTTGAGTTGCCGTCCCGGCGGGGTCTCAGCCCCAGTGTCCTGGATCTGGTGACCTCTGCCAGGAACTGGGCAGAGCCCAGGCTTCTGTCCTCATGTATGCGTGCATTCATTCATTCATTCCAGAGCCACGTCAAAAAGATGAGCGAGAGGTCCCCTGCCTTCAGGAAAGGGGCGCTGAGAGGCCTCCTGCCCCTTTCCTAAGGATAAGTAGAGGACAACATTTTGAAGCTTTCTTCAAGCATTTGAATTGGAAAGTTATACGCAGGGTCTGACCCGCATCCTTCCCGCTGCAGGTTAAATCTTTATCTCTCTGTNTATACACAGGGTCTGACCCGCATCCTTCCCGCTGCAGGTTAAATCTTTATCTCTCTGTCCCGTCCTGCACAAGAGAAGCACCTACTCCACTGTTCCATGGAAGGGCCCCAGAGACACACGGCCACCATGGAGACTACCTCTCCGGCTCCCCTTAAACCCAGCTCAGAATCACTCTCCAGACCCTGGGCTCTGCCTCGCTTGGGTACAGTGTGGTAGAAAGGGACCCCACTCTTTCTGTTTAAAGGTTGCTAATCCCTTACACTTACTCAGATAGGATCGCCCCTATTTTATAAAACTAAGACCCAGACAGAGGAGCACCTTGCCCAGAATCACAGAACAGATCAGTGACAGGGCCAGGCCGGGGAGGGAAACGGGGGACTCTCGCTCCAGGGCGCCAGAGCTTCGTGCTGCCTCCTGCTGGCCCCAGCAGCACATCCAGCTCCCTTGGTAACTTAATCTGGATCTGGCACTGCTACCCTCTTTCACTTGTGGTCCACTTTGACCAGAAGATTGTCCTCCCCTAGTTCTTTATTTCTGTCGTCTCAATTCCCAGTTAGAGCACACTGCTCTTGGGGGTCCCTCACATGCCAGGCCCTGTTGTAAACTCTTTACATACAGAGCACATTTTACCCTCCAGTAACCCTGGGAGGGAACTCACGTTGAATGGGGGAGGCCTGGTTATTCCCCCTGACCCTCACTGTACAAGGAGGGCTCCAGAAGGATCAAGAGATTATACTGTGCACCTGGGATGACACAGCTGGTCTTGGGATGCAGGTGGAAGGACAGTTGTTGCCGATGAGGCCTCTGGGCCGTCACCGGGCCCCCGGGGGGGAGGGAGCTCTTCAGGGGATATTTCTGCTCTCCCCAGGCTGTCAGGCCCCGAAGGCTATGATCTGGGCCCCAGCAGACAGGTGCTTATTGTTCAGTTTTACCTGATAGCCTTTTCCTGTCTCACGATGGTGGAGGGTTGTTGGCTGTCCCCAGAGTCATTTCCCTGCTCTCTGACCTGATGGGCTCACTCTGAATTTCCTTCCCTCTCGCGAAGGGGTTTTTGTCCACTTTGTTCAATATCCACCATCATTCCAGCCAACAAGGGGCATGTATGCGGCCCCCACCAGGTGCCAAGCCCTCTGTGTGTGTGTATAGCAGGTTCTAGATGGACGTGTGTTAGGGGCAGTCCCTGGCCTGGCCTCGGGGACCCCACCACCCTGCTTAAGGGCCCCTGTGAATGAAGAGCTTGTGAATAGGTGTTTTCAAGGCAGCCCCAGCCCAAGAGAGCTGCACTGGCCACTGTGGGGGGGACGGGGGACTAGGGACCTCCAGAGCACTGAGGATGGAGGGTCTGCCCCTGCCTGGGAAGCTAGGTGGGATCACAAGGCACAGAGAAAAGGGAGGCAGGGCGTGCAGGTAGGGAGCACAGCATGTTCAAAGGCAAGGAGCAGGGGACGAGGATGTCCTGACTCCAGGTAGCCCCGGGGCAGTGGGCAGAGGAAGCCAGGGAAGGTGGTACAGGCAGGAGCTCTACACGGGCACCTGGCTCGGCTCCGAAGATCGAAGTTCCCCATTTGGAAATAGGGACGAGCCCCTCGCAGAGGCACTGGGAGTCTGGAGTGCCCAGAAGACAGGTGTGCCCTTGCACCCTGCCCGCCCAGAGACCGCGCGTCCGCCTTGTGTGACTGCCTCCCACGCCCTTGCCCTGCCCGGCAGCGGCTTCTTTCCCCGAGCGCCCGCAGTGTCTTCCGCACGCAGCCCCGGGTCTGGCTTTTCTGCCCACTCCCCCTGGAGGAGGGAAGCCATCTTAGCCACCCCCCTTCCCTGACCTTCCTGTGGTCTTGAGGAGAACCAGCACTTGTTGGTGCTGGGACTGGGGCGGGGGGACAGTGTGGCCCCCAGGGGTCGGTCCTGCAAGTTAGAGGGAGAATCCACCAGTGCAGGCGTCCTGTGGCTCAGTCGGTCATCCTGGCGGCCAGGAGGGGCAGCTTATATCGCCCTCCCATCTCACAGAGGTCGACGGCAAGGACCAGAACAGGTAGAGATCTCTCCCAAGCCTCGTACCTGGAGCAGGATCAAGCCCAGACTTACCTGAGCTTTCCCACTGCCCCAGACGTCCCCTCCGCCCCGACCTTAGCTCCTGGCTCCGGGAACAGTTGGGGCAGGACTCTCCCCAGCTGTGTCCTTGGGCACAAGGGTTGGAGAGGGCTCTTGGGGGTCAGCTGGAGGGGATTTGGCCCTGGTAGCACGGGCTGACTGCTTCACGCATGTGAGCCCCACTCTCTCCGGGTCAAGTAGACCTGACCATCAAGCCCCCTCACCGGGTCAGGACAGTGAGGGGACACGCCCTGTGCTGAGCAAGATGGTCCTAATACCGTGGGGGTGGGCAGCGCCCTGGGTATGCAGACGGGACTCAGGGCTGGGCTCAGCCTCCCACCTGGGCTGTAACCCACCTCGCCTCCCTGAGCCTCCGTGTCCTCCCTGACAAACTGAGAACCACGCTTTCCCACCCCACCTCTCCTGCAACATGACCCTGCCAAAGACGCTGGGGTCTTCTTTGGATGCTGGGCCGGGCCTCCCTTCTCCCCTTCCCCCATCCTGCCTGCCCTTACACACCCGCAGTCTCTGGACAGACACCTGTAAGAGCAGGCCAGAGGGGCATCTACGCTGCGGGGTCCCGTGAAGGCTGCCAGAGTGGCACTGGATTCTGTGGGTGGGTGTGGATGGCTGACATCCAGCCACCTGCCGGCTCCAGGTGCTGGCCGTGCCCTGTCAGGCTGTGAGCCTCCTGGGACCAACCAGGGAGACTGAGATTCAGGGGCGTGATCCCCCCCAGCCAGGGATGAAGGAATCCAGACCCCACAAAAGGCCCTGCCCAGACACCCCTCTCCCTCCTTCCCTGGGCAGCTGCCATATGGCAGGCCCCCCCTCATTTCAAGTTTTTCCCTCTCCTCTCTTCCCCTGCCTCGGAGCCGGACATTTGGAAAGAAACCTGATCACAGGGGGTCCCCCACCCTCCAGGTGTCCTTGTTGCACCTTGGGCCTAACCTAGGCCACCAGCCCTGGAGTGGGGGACCCCTGCTGTTTCTCCCAACCATGCGCACAGCACTTTGGAGCCCCTCCCAGCAGGGCAGCCATCCCAAGGCTCCAGGTGACCCTGTGGGGAGACCCTCCAGGCACAGCTCTGTCCTCCAGCTGTGGGGCTCGGGGGCGTGCCTTTAGCCAGAGGCCGGCCTCACGCTCTGTGGGGGAGGGCCTCATTCTCGGATGACAGTGCATCTCTAGGACCGATAGCAGGAGTGGGGCAGAAGCCAGGAGATCAGGGGCAGGACACGAGGCTCGGCTCGGCTCTGAGGACCGTCAGTGGTGTGGAGCTGCTCGTTAAAATACTTCCAGCACGATGTTATTTATTTTCTCTTATTGCTGAAGACTGGCTTGCTCATTAACCTCTCTGCCCTCGGTAACCGGCAAAATCCCGCAGGAGTTCTAGAAATTCGGGTTTACCGTTAGCAGCCCTGCAGGATTGCAACTGCGCAGAGGTCCCAGTTTTTAACCTGCAGGTCCACATTTCTACCTCAGTGGTCCCCTAGAGCCCCCCAGGCAGATAAGCCAACTGGGGCCGGCCCCTACCTCTCGGCCCGCCCCCTAGGGAGCCCTCTGGTGCGGGAGCAGGTGGAGGCCACGTGCAGGGCGGGGAGTGAACACCCAGGTGTGGGTGGATAACAGCTTCCTCAGCCTCCGGGCACCCGCAGGTTGGAGGCACTGACCCTGTCTGCCGCCCACCTCTGTCGGCCCCGCCCTCTGTGCCTACTCCCCCTCCTCACTCTGGCCCCTGAGACCACCTCTCAGGTAAACCCCTGAACCCAAATGCTCAACTCGGGGACTGCTTTTGGGGGAACCCACACTCTCAGGCAGCTAGCTAGTGGCCGCACTGGAACCAGGCCAGGTGAGGGGCATCACGGGCCGTGGCCATTTCGACAGGACGTTGCCGTGCACACTGGCGACTGAAGGTTGAGATTTGAGGTGCAGAACCCCAGCTGGGCTCTGCACTACCCAGGACCCCGTGGGAGTGAGTAAGGAGCAATTGGGGGGGGAGGGCGTGGCCCTGCGGCTTTTCGCAGTGCCTCTGCCAGCCGCCCGGCCCCTCCCTGCAAGCCCGCTCTAGCTCCACGGAACCGGGGGCCCCTCCGAGCAGCGAGGGTCCGGCTTGGCCTCCGTGTGTGATTATGGCGCACGTCTCCTTCTCGAATGTCAGCTCCACCAAGACAGGGCTGCTGTGCGCACGGCTGTCCCAGCCCCGGGACGGTCGGTGCTCGCGCGGGGTGCGCGTGTGGCACAGCTTTGCCGAAGGCGGGCGGGGCGGGCGGAGGAAGCGGTCCGGTTTGGACCCTGCTGCCCTCCGCCGGCCCGGCCCTGACATCCTGACGGCCAGCGATTTCTCTTTCCCCCCGCAGTTGCTGAACTCGCTGTCCGTGGACCCCGACGCCGAGTGCAAACACGGCCTGTACTTCCGGGACGGCAGACGCAAGGTGGACTACATCCTGGTGTACCACCCCAAGAGGCCCTCGGGCAGCAGGACCCTGGCCAGGAGGGTGCCACACAGCGATGCCCCCTCAGCCGCCCGCGGCACCAGGCAGGACCAGCCCCTGCCGGGCAAGGGGAGCGTGGGGGCGGCAGGGGGCCCCGAGCCCCCGATGGACTACCACGAGGACGACAAGCGATTCCGCAGGGACGAGTACGAGGGGAACCTCCTGGAGGCCGGCCTGGAGCTGGAGCGAGATGAGGACGTAACTATCCCTGCGCCTTGTGGGCTCGTGGGGTGGGCGCGCCTGCCGGGCCATTTCCAGAAGGTGGTGTGGGGAGGGGCCCTTCGGCTTTAGCCGGTGCTCCGAGAACAGCTGATGTCAAGGCTGGGTCTGTTGGATTGCGTAGCAATCGCTTGTTAAGGTTTGGGGTTTGGGGGAGCCCCAAACCAGCATCCGCCCCCCGCCCATGACATCTGCTCTGGGCGAGGGTAAGGCCTTCTCGGAGATGACCTCCAGGGTCATGGCACTTCCTGCTCTGGTCAGTTCCTTACTGGGAAGACATGCCCCTCCCGAGGGGCGGAGGACCGAGCTCTCCTGGGAGTCCTCCAGGTGCTGACCTCGGGGCCTCAGTTTCTCAATCTGTCAAGTGGGGAGGTTGGTCTGGCTTGATCCCTGGGGGTCCCTGGTGCTCTGAAATCCCCCAGTCTTCCCACTGTTTTCTGGAGCACCTGTCCCTGGCAAAGCCTGAGAAATCTTTTGAAGGAAAGTTTTCTGGGGAGAGTAAAAGGCTGACTCATCGGCACGCAGGGCGGCCCTGGCAGCGGTGGCGGGAGGCTGGCAGTAATGGAGAGGGGGACCTGGGCAGCCCGTGGGACGGAGGGTGCTCTCTCAACCTCCCAGCAGGCTTGCTGTGTGCTCCCCTGCCAGCTCCTTCACCTCTCTGTGCACGAGGGCAGGGGGCGGGGCTTCCTGCCTGAGGCTTGCAGGACACTCCCACAGCCCGCCCCACTGTCCCTGTGCGGACTAACCAGGAATCAGGGAGTCTACACCACAGTAAGAGGTGGGGGAGCCGAGAGCCAACCACGGGTGTTTAAAGTAAAAATTGGTTTCAGTTTGCCATTTCATCGTTGAGAACCTCCGTGCCCTTAAATAATGAACGCTTTGGGTCCGGTGATAAGGATGCCCTTGGGGTGCTTCGACCAGCAAGCCAGTCCACGAAGGAGCCTGGTGTGAGCTCTTTTTCATGGCACATTGATAGTACTGGCCCTGAACGCACCCAGAGCTGCTCAGTGGGGCCCTAGCGGCCGAGGGGTCTCGTATTGCACGCAGAGCATTTCTCTGGATGGCCTTCTCCTTCCGAGGTTCGGCTACCTGGTGGGTGTGGATTTCTGCTGCAGGAGTGGTCCCCGTGAGAATGGCAAGGGTGTGTGAGCATCGATGATCCGGCAGCAAAGATTGGGTCCTGGTGAGGCTGCAGGGTCGATCCCGGGAGGGGCAGCAGCCACCCACGCAGATGTGCAGGTCCTTCGGGGTTTTCTGTGACCTGAGCCCGGGCCCCTCGGGAGAGGGGAGCAGTTGGGTCTCTGACGTGGGGCATGGTTCCGCCCTGCCAGCCCCCCGCTTTTTGTGCAAACAATGCGGCCACTGTGCAGACTCTGCCCCGACGTGACAGGTCGGAGGAGCAGACCGGCTCCGTTGGAGTCAGGAGAGGCCACAGCTGCCCGTGTGCAGAGCTGTGAGCTTGGGCTGTGGTCTGCACGTGTCTGGTCCGTTCCTGAGGGACACGTTCTCCACTCCCCTCATCCTTTCCCCATGACAGTTTCAGGGGCCCCCCAAAGTCTGGGAATGCACACTGGCCCGGGACAGATCCCAGAGCCTCTGCCTGTCCTTCCTGAGACTTACTGGCTGCTCGGGCCTCAGTTTCCCTTTCTATAACATGCATATAACAGTAGTATTTACATCACTGGGTGATCGTGAGTAAAGGGCAAGGTGCTTAACTCAGGTCTGGCACACAACAGATTCTCCTGGGCTGTTGTTAACAGCAAATCGTATAGTATGGTTCCTGCAGAGGGAGAGAGAAAGGAGCCTTTCCAAGTCCAGTCAACTGCTAGGTCCCATGTACCTTTCTTGAAACACCATCTTCTTAATCGTGACTTTGAAATAAGAAGCCAACAAACATAGAGACAGGGGTTACCGTCACTGAAGAAGATCCACTTTTCCCAATTAGGGACCCAAGAATTTCACTGATAGTTCGGCTCTGTAGCTGCAAGAGGCTTTCCAACAGTTGACTGGGGCCGTTTTAAAAATGAAAGCGGTACAGTGCACGGCTCCAGTCTCCAAGGTGGCTGAAGGCCGGGCTGAGCCGTGCCTGCTGGGGTCTCTCACGGCATAAACAGCACTTTATGAGGCCCCAGTGATTCCTGAACTTTCATCTGAGATGAACAAGGCCCAAGGCTCTTGGAAAAACCCTCCGTCCGCTGCAGCCCCGTCCTCTCCCCCGCCCTCCGCGAGACAGGCAGGACTGGAACGCGTTCCCAGGCAGCCCCGAGGTGTGTGCGCGGACCCCTGCCAGTATATTTGGCAGCTTGTGGCTGTCGCCTTTATTTCAGGGAGAGATGCCCTGGCTAACGAATCATTCCCGGGGGTGCGGTCTGATTACAAGGAGCAACGGGCTTGAGTTTTGGAAATAGGAGAGGCCCAGGAGAACCCAGTTGCATAATCTTACCTGGTTTGAAGCAGGACTGGGGCTTATGTGCACTTTCTTGGGGAGAAAAACCCATGCATTCCATCAGATACTCCGGTGCCGGATGTAGGATGAACTAGCTGTTGCTGGTGGGAACTTGGCAGCAGCCTTTCCCAGTCGCACCCCCAGGGTCACGATAACCAATAATGCTCCCAGATATTGTCAGATGTCCTTGGGAGCCAAGATCACTCCTGGTGGGGAAACCCTGCTTCAAAGGCTGGACAAAGAGGGAAGGAGAGGGAGAGAGATTGGGGGGGGTGGCTGGCAAATAAACAGGAAGGCCTCCTGGGTGAATGGGTGCCCCTCTTGAACTCTTCTGGCCCAGCCTTCTGCGGCCAAGACCAGGCAGCGGCCCGCAGGTCACTGGGGCACAGAGGTGACCTGCCTTTGCTCCTCAAGAGGCCAGTGGGTGCACGAGGGTGCGCTGCTCCTGGGCAGACGGGGTGCCCGTGTGCTTGCCTTTGTCCTGAGTCAGGAGGTTTATTGTGGTGAAGACGTCCTGTGATGACCCGTGGAAGCCCCCCAGGCTGAGGGCACAGGGCAGGCCGGCTCTTAGGGACACGGAACGGGTGGTGCCCACAAGTTGGGGGCTTAAAGCAACCCAAAGGGGTCTCGCACAGTTCTGGAGATCGGAAGTCAAAAATCCAGCGCTCGGCGGGGTTGGGCTCCCTCTGAAGGTTTCTAGGGCAGATCTTTCCTGCCTCTCTCAGCTTCTGGGGGGTTCCAGGTGCCCCTCCACCCTCTGCCTCTGTCTCCATACGGCCGCCTTCTGTATGTCCTTCTGCGTCTCTCCTCTTCCTGCAAGGACACCAGATGTTGGACTTAGGGCCTGCCCTCCACCCACGTGACCACGTCTTAATTTGGTTACACCTGCAAAGTCCTGTATCCAAATAAGGTCCTGTTCTGAGGTTCTGGTTTAGGACACAGATGTCTCTTTGGGGGGACCCCATTCACCCCACACAGCAGCTGAGAGTGCCCTGGAGTGGTTTTCTCAGGCCTGGGGTGGCTCACGCGGAGGTGCAGGCAGTAACTCGTGATTGGGGGCACATCAGCGCAGGTGGTCTGGACGGTGGGGTCCAGCCTTGGGCAGGCGGCCCTGCTGCAGGTCCTGGATGCGCCCAGGAACCCACAGGGGGTCCTGTCAAAGTTCAGGCTCTGACTCAGCGGGCCAGGCTGGGCCTGAGCTGTGTTCCTAACCAGCTCCCAGGGTGGATGGTGGCTGTGGAGCCCGACCGTCCCTGGAGGGGTGAGGACTGTGCAGCGTCTTCCCCCATGAGCCAGCAGAAGCATTCACAGAGATGGGCCCCCCCATGTCCACACAAGCCCTGATCCACTGTTCGGTACCCAGAGGTAGCCCCAGAGACCCCACCACTGGCTGCACTGGGCCGAGAGCCCACAGAGCAGGGGAGACACACTCTCACTCACAACCCGGATACAGGACAGACAGAGGTTGAGCCTGTGACCGCGGCTCCCCCAGCCTCCCCCTCCCCAGGCGCTGTGGGCTCAGAGGAACCCAATTTGAAAACTGCATCCCAGACTCCCCGAAGAGAGAGACATTGGGGTGTCAAGACAGGCTTCGCTGCCTCCTGAACACCGATCTCACGCATGAGGGTCCAAGAGGGGTCCCGTGTCAGAGACCCCAGACAGCATGACAGGAAGTGGCAGGGAGGGAGGGGAGCGTCTCTCTGTCCGTCCTTCCCTCCCTCCCTCAGACAGCAGCGGGGTCAGCTTCCGGGCTCCCCATTAGAAGGAGGAGTGCATGTTTCCTTGCAACTGAAACCCATCAGCATTTTTCAAGCCTGGCCTCAAAGCCTGCCGGACGTTATTTATGTGCGAGGGTCACTGCCGAGAAGGCCACACACTAGAATCCCGGCTGTGTGTGCTGGGGTGGCCGGGGCCCACCCTGCCCTGAGGTTGAACCTGACCCCGGCTTTGGCGGAACTGTTGAGGCTCCGGACGCTGGAACCCTGTAAAGTCTGTTTGCTTTCATGCTGCTGCCCGGGGCTCACCTCTGCACCCAGGCTGGCCGGCTGACGTTTCCCCGCATTCCTGCCCCGTAGCCGGCTGGGCCTTGAGCACCAAGTGTTTCCCTTCTTTGTCAGTGTGGGTGTTGCTTTTCAAACGCCAGCGAAGAGCGGTGCCTGCTGTTCCCAGACCAAGCTTCGGGGCGTGCAGCAGGGCTGTGATGTCGGCCTCGAAGCCCCCTGTGCACTTCAGACCTGTTCGGCCACTTCCTGGCAGGACAGCCTGGGAGCAAGTGGCTTCCCCTCTCTGGGCCTCAGTTTTCCCACCTGTGAAATGGAGGTGATGTTACTCCTGTCCTCTGGAAGTGCTGGGCGAAGGCTGGGGAAGTGAACACCACCTTGCCCACAGCCCTCAGGCAGGGGCAAGCTGTTCCCAGCTTCCCTCCTGCCAGATGGGAATCAGAAGGCAAACCTGGGCAGGGCAGGGTCCCCCAGTGCATGGAGACCCCTCGTGCATCACGCAGACGCTGGTGACTGTGGCAGGTGGTGGGAAGGGTTGTCATGGGCACAGGAGGGGGCGGGGCCAGGTTTCCTGCAGTTTCCAGCAGGCAGGTGTCCGAGGCGGCTCTGGGGGTTGGCTAACTGTGGCGACAGGCACAGCCCTCAGCATTGGAGGGGCTGCAGGCAGACCCTCCTCACTGCCCCGGGGCATCGTGGGTGCAGGTCCTCGACCTGAGAAACCTGAGGCCCGATCCTGGCATCTCCATGTGTAAAAACAAATGATGGCAGATGGCCCGGGGACTTGTGGGTTTGGAAGCAAACCCCCACCCCACGCTGTGTGGGCTCCCTATCCCCACCGTGAGAAGGCAGCCCAGGAATGAGACCCCCTTACAAGTGGAAAGAAAGGGCCTGAGGCTCTGAGAGGTGGAGCAAGGAGACCAGGACCACAGGGCCCAGCAGAGGTGGTCCTGCCTCATGTTCTGCACCCCAAAGCCCACGATGTGAACCAGAACCCGCCCTGGGGCTGAGCGCCTCCCCTGTGGGCCTTTGGCACAGTGGGATGTTAGGGGCCCTAGTCTAGTCCTGAAGCTATTATTTTTCCAATCATAATTTCACCATTCCACATTCATTTCTTTGGCCTTAAAGATTTTATGTCTCGTGCATGTTCTGTTGAGGCTTTTATAAACCCCCCCTGGCTCCCTTTGGGCTTGTCTTGGTTTTGCAGACACACCCCTTTAATTCTGGACATTCTTTTCAAAGTCACGTCTTTCAAGCACCCCCAGCGACCATCACACGGCTCCCCTCGGGTGGCAGGGTTTGGGGGTAAAACTTCAGCACCCAGGCTGCAGTTCCCAGGTCCTGCTGCGTCCCCAGGTCTGCAGTATGCTGGAGTGGCTCTTTCTGGCTCATGGACAACCCTGCCAGCCGGCTGTTAACCCTTCGGTGGCTTGGCAGAGTATACCGCAGAGGTCACAGAGGTCAGCAGAGGCCCCCGCTGCAGCTCGGGCTGGGTTCATTCCTGCTGGGGGTCCCCCAGGGCAGACCTTGCCGGCATCGGTGGCTCCTTCCCTTGGAGGGCGGAAGAGCTTCAGACACGTTCATTGGGTGTTTAATGCTCCTTACAACACTTTTATTTCTGGAAGTTGTGTTTGGTCCTTTTCCAGGTTGGCTGTGTCTTTTTTTTAGTCCTGTCCTTTGCAGGACCTTTCTGTCCTGCCATTTATTTCTTTAAACAAGGTAAGCATGACTGGTTTGTGATCCGCGTAACCAGAGTCCCCAGGCTGAGGGGGACCCTTGTGCTGGCTCTCCTCCTGGTGGGGCTGGCCCTGCTGCCCTGCCCCAGGGTCCCCGAGGCCTGGGAGGAAGGTGTCCTTGTCTGGAGAGGCTGGGGGCTTTGCCCGTCACACATCTGAGGATGTTATAGTTGGAACCACCTTGAACCAAGTTCACAGGCTGAGGTCCCCAGACCCACTGGGGCCGAGGACTTTGGAGGCCAGGACCTTTGAGGGTGACTTCTGTCCTCTCCCCCTCCTCCCCTCCCCCTTCTTCTGCTCTGCTCGGCACCAGTTGTCCATGGGTGGAGGAGGTGAGCCTTTCTGGGGGTCGGTCTCTGGGGGGTCCAACTGCATGGGGTTGGGCCTGGGGCTGCCCTGGGAGTGGCTCCACCTTGGTCACAGTTCTGGGCCCAGCAGTGCCCTGCTCTTCCCTCTGGAGCTCCTTTGAGGCTGCAATATTTATTTTCTTTAACTTTTTGTCCCGCATCCTTTATCGTTTCTCCTGGGAGGGAGGGTCTGCGTCCTCCACCTGCCTGTCACAGAAGCAGGACCATAAATGACTATTTGCTGGTGATTTACTGACCATGTATTCCTTCAGCACGCCGGGCCTCGGGGGGGACCCCATGCCGGGGGCTGGAGGTACAGATGCCCCCGCCCTGTCCTTGCACACCTTCTCGGCCTCCCTCAGAAGCAGCATTGTTTGGGCCCCCAGCTCACCTGAGCCTTGACCCTGGTGGCAGTGCCATAATGATGTAGGAGGCATGGTTGTCCCCCGTGCAGGACGTGTCCGTGCCTGGGTGATTGAAAACGCTTCTCCCAGGAAGTGTAGGTGCGGTCAGTAGAAGCTGTGACCTGGGAAATGCCAGTTAGTGGGCCACCTCTCCACGCAGATGCACGCCTAGTGACTGCGAGTGTCTCCTGTCCCCTCGGGGGCACCATCTGGGTGGGGTACAGGTGAGAACCTGCCAGGGTCAGCCCCGGGGTCGAGCTTCCCCGAGCCAGGGCACGGTGGTACCTGCCAAAAGGTCAGGGGGAGGGCCGCCCTTGGCTGTGCACAGTGGGTGCTCGGCGGGGGTGGTCCCGCCCTCCTCCTGCATGGCCCACGCAGCAAGCATCGTCCAGCACCGTGCCGTGCTGGGGACTCTCTCCATCCCGAAGACACACCAGTCAACCAAACAGACAAATCTGGCCCAGAACCAGTGTTCTAGGTCACATCCATGCGGGACCCTGGGGCCGACCAGAAGAGCAGACAGATACCAGTCAGGGCTGTGGGAAATGCACCTGCTCTTAGGGGACTGGTGGGGACGAGGCACCGGGCATGTCGTGCCTTGAAAACCTATTTGTTGCTGAGAACACGAACCCTCCTTCAGGGCAGCCCTGACATTCCGAGGTCAGGGTCCAGGGGGGGCCTGTGCCATCCTCCTCACGATGCCCACTAGGGTGGGGGGGGTCCTTGTGGGGCGCTGAGGAAGTTGAGGCCCAGTCGCCGTCAGGGGTCAGGGACCAAGCCCCTCCCGAGCCTCCCCTTCCAGACTGAGCTCAGGCAGGGTCTCTGTGTCCCTGTACACGGCACAGTGCCCATGGCTCCTGCCTGACCAGGAGCCCGGGGCGGGGTCATGCACACCAGGCGCGGCTGTGGAGGCCCTGCTGGTGGCAGCGGCAACCTGGGACCCCTAGTTCCCCGGTCAGACCTACGTGGCAGCCCGAGAGGTTCCCAGGGCGTGCAGCGGCCTGTGGATCCGCGTAGGGTGAGGAGGCGGTGCTGCCGAGGGCTCTCCAGGGAGCCGAGCGCAAGCAGAAACAGCCCACGGTGGTCCTCAGTGATGTGAAACTTCCAGCGGTCCTCAGCCCGCACCTCAGCCACCGTAGGGGGCCGTGACCAGATGGCCGGAGCACGTGGCCCAGCCTGTGGACTCAGAACGTCCAGGCCCACAGACGGCCACGGGGACGTGGAGGGGAGCCCCCGGGGGTGCTCAGCCACCATGAATCCCCTGTGGGGTGGTTATGTTTGCTTTGTTTGTGACTTTCTTCTTCCTTCCGAAAGGAAAATGCCAGGAACAGTTCCGGTCAGGTCACAGTTTTTGTGGGTCGGGCTCAGAATGGAGGCTTGGACACAATCCATGGGCTCTGGGAGAGCCCCTGGCCACGTGAGCATGCCACCCGTCCGGTGGGCGCCCGGGGCCCCACCCCTACCTCTGGCTGGCCTGGCACTCCCGCCTCTCACCCTGGCGGGTCTGGGGCCTCCCAGGTATTCCCACATCAGGAGGGCTAGAGTTGGGGCCAGACTCGCAGCTCCGGGTGCCTGGCTGGGGAAAGGGGGACCCGGCCGTCTCATGCTTTCTTCCCACTGGGGACGGGCTGTGGTCAGGCCGGGCACCACGTTTGAGAACATCCCATATGTGTTTTTCCCGAACTGGTCTCACGACCCCTTTCCCAAATCCCGCCAGATGTTTCCTGGGAGAGACCTCGTTGCTCACGTAAACAGAGGAGCGCGTTTTCCCAGGCAGGCCGGCCACAAGCACCAGCTCCGTGACCAGCAGCGAGAGAAATCTCCATGGGACTGGGAGGAATATATTTTGGGTCTTTGTGTGTGGGTGAGCAGTGCCCAGAAATAGACCCGGGTCTGTAAGGGGGAAACACAGGCTCTGCCATGGGTGGGCTGTCGACGGTCATTTCTCCCTGCTCCGGGCGGCCCATGAGATTGGCCCCGTGCCCGTGAGTCACCTGGGCCAGGGGCGCTGCTGCCTTTCCCATCCTGGTACCCTCTGGGGCTTCCGCGAGCTGGGGAGGCGGCCTCAAGCTTGTTGGCCAAGGGTGACCATGCGTGTAAGCTGGCATGGCCTCAGCTACCCGGTGGCCGAGGAGAGGTAGTCCGGAGCAGAAGCAATAGCCCTTCACTGTACTGACCCCTCCTGCCAGCTGGGGGACTGGGCAGGGATGCTAAGAGCACCAGGGCCTCCCCTGACTATGGAGCAAGTCTTACACTGTGGAGATTTGCCGACGAGGAAGTGGGCTCAGAGAGGTCGAGTCACTTGCCAGAGACACACAGGGATGGGGTAGGTTGCCGACTCAGGCCACCCGATCTCAAGGCATTATCTGGTGCCCACTGGACCCGCCCCTGGAGGGCAGCAGGTGGATCTGAGCTCCCCTCTCCCACGCCCCCCCAGTCTGGGTCCTCCAGCTCTCACCAGCATAGGTCTGTTCACAAGCCTGTGTGCCGCATGCCCAGCCCCGGGCCATGCCAGGACTCCAGGCTCCCCACAGGCTGCCCCACACCAGCCCACCTCTGAGCCCTTCCCCGGCGGGGTGCAGCTGGGACCCGTCGGGTCTCTGTGCTGAGTGCCCTGGTCCTGGCTCATTCCTCTGAAGCAGCTTCAGGCCCCAGCTTCTGGGCCCACGCTTATCAGAAGCTCCTCTCACCGTGTAGGCAGGATCCCTGCACATGTCCTGCGGGGCTCTGAGCCGCATATTCAGGGCGAGCACAGTGGGCTGAATGGTGGTGCCCCAGGCTGTGTCCACCTGGCACCTGCAGATGTGACCTTATTTGGAAGAAGGGTCTTGGCAATTTTAAGTCAAGGATCTCTGGGCGAGATTATCTGGGATTTAAGGTGGGCCCTCAATCCAGTGACAGGTGTCCTTGGAAGAGAAAGGGGAGAGAGATTTGAGAGGTGCCCGTCAGGGGGCAGGTGCCTGAGAGATTTGAAAAAGCCATAGGGGAGAGGCCACGTGGCGGCAGAGGTGGCTAGAGGGGCGTGGCCACAGCCCAGGGACACCTGGAGCCCCCCCGCAGCTGGAAGAGGTGGAAAGGACCCTCCCCCCTCGAGGCTCCAGAGGGAGTGTGACCCTTAGGACACCTTGATTTAGGACTTCGGGCTCCAGAGCTGTGAGAGAGTGAATCTGCATAGTTTCAAGCTGGGTGGTGTGTGGTCACTTGTTGCGGCCAAACTAGGACACTGAACCAGGACACTCGTCTAATGAGCTGGCAGAGTGCTCCTCAGTGTCACTCCAAAATGAGGACAGCGAGCGGTAGGGCCCACCCCACAGGCTCGTGGTGAGGACCGAATGAGCAAACACACAGCAGAGCACAGAGTGGGGACTGGTGTGTCATGAGCGCCCTGTGGGTCTTGGCCTCCCTGCCACTGCTGTTCCCATTGCTACTGTGTGTGGCTTTTGCCCACGTGTGGAGCGCATGCACCGTGCCGCTGTGGGCAGTGGGGCCGGGGAGCAGAGGCCCCGAGCAGGACTGGTTCTCGTGCTGTGGCAGCAGAGAGGAGGCCTGCGGGCTGGTGCTGAGACCGAGGCCCGGGAGGGGACGGCTCCCCCGGGCCCTGTGGGCAGCCTGGGGACCTCAGTGTGCGCTCGGCAAGGGGGTGCAGGACCCAGCTAACGGGTGTCTGACCTTCCCTCGTGGCAGGGGGAGCCTCGAAAGGAGCTCGGCGTCAGGGAAGGTCCCCTTCCCCGGGCGGGGTGCAGCTGGGGTCCGTCTGTAACTCTGCGTGAGGGCCTAACCGGAAGCGTTCCGTCCCGCTGCCCAGCTGCCCGCGTTCTCCTGGGTGGCTGTGAACTTTGGCGTCGCGGGCTGATGAGCTAATGTATTTGGCCCCCTGAGGATGTTTTTAAAATTCATCCCCAAGTGACTTTGGCTCCATTGCTTTGCCCCCAAACCTGCAATGAGCCCATGGGCTGTGCCCATTCCCAGACTGGTGGCGTGACATGGGGTCTGGAAGCCAGAGGCAGGCCCTGAATCAGCCGGCCCCGAGTGCCCGGTGTGGGGCCTGTGCTGGCGACACCCTCCCTCCCGCAGCCTGATTCCCTTTCGCCAAGACTCCCGGTCAGGCCTTTTACATCTTAGAATCATGGAAATGAGAGCTGGGTGGGACCTCCATCTGGGGCAGCCTGGGCTCTAAACCCTGGGGTCCCCTCGAGGAGCTGGTGGACCGCGGCCCCTCTGCCGTGGACGGTTCTGGCTCAGGGACAAGTCCTCTTTCTTTGTTGTTCTGGTGGCATTGACACCACGGGGCACCCCAGTTATCTTGGGGTACTTAGAAAGTCTGCTGGTGTTACATGTGCCTCATATTACCTTCTTGCTGCTGTAGGCTGCATCCAGGGAATTTTCCTAAACCCCAAATTCGGGGTGGGGGACAGAGAAGGATGGGTGGGTCGCTGGGGACATCGTTCATCTCACCCACCATCAGGAGCGTGGCCTGTGTTGCTCTTGAACGCGGGCCCCTCTCCTGCTAGTGCAACAAGCTACAGGCCCGCCCTGACTTTGTGCAGAAGGGATGGAGCGCCGTCAGGTCCCGCATGGAAGGCGCCACGTGGTGACTCGATGTGCGCGTGCGTCATGGAACCGTGACCCGGATGAGGTCACGAGCGCAGAGCGCACGCGTGAGACGTCAGCGGCGTGTGAGCCCCCAGCGCTGTGCTGGGACTGTAGTCACCGAGCTGTACGTTAGGGCTCAGAGCCCGCGTCCCTGTAACTGGAAGTTTGTGGCCTTCCACGTACATCTCCCCACGTCCCCTGCGGCCACCAGTCTGTTCTCTGTTTCTGTGAAAGCCGCCTTTTTACACAAACGTTATTAGGTTCCACGTGTAAGGGACCATTCGTTCTTCATCTTTCTGCGTCTGGCTGATTTCATGTGGCGGAAGGCCCGGGTCCACCCACGGCCTGCCAATGGCAGCGTCTTCCTCCTTTCGTGCGGCCAGGTCATTCTGCTGTCTCGGCCGGTGTGGACGGAAATGCAGGAACAGGGTGCACACCTATCTCTTCGAGGTCCAGGCTTCATTTCCCTTGGATACGCGCCCCGGGGTGAGAATGCTGCGTCGCGTGCCGTGCTTAATTCTGGGGAGAACCTGGGCCGGGACTCCGTCTCCCCAGGCCCGGCGTTCCCGTCGGTGAAGCCAGGGCACCGCCGCTGGCTGGAAAGGGCCACGGCATCTGCTCCCATGAAGCCCGTGACCCAGCAGCTGCGCCGCTGTCTTGGACCCTGGGACGCCCTCCGGGCCCTTCTGGCCCCTCACCACTGGGCAAGGAGGAGATTCTCTCAGCTCCCCGAGCGGTGCCAGGAGGGGTGAGCGAGGGGCCGCTGGCAGCAGCCACGCAGAGAGGCTCCCTGTAAACCCGGGTTGTGCTGGAAGGGGCGATGGCTTCCAACCCAGAGCTACCCACGCTGACGGAGGCCTTCTCTCCTTTGCAGACTAAGATTCACGGGGTTGGATTCGTAAAGATCCACGCGCCCTGGAACGTGCTGTGCAGAGAGGCCGAGTTCCTGAAGCTGAAAATGCCCACAAAGAAGGTTGGTGCTGACGTGTGGACCCCGCGGCCCGCACACCGTGCAGGTGCCCGGCGGGGGAGCGTTACCAGGAGGGGCTCGGTGGTGAGAAGCCGAGTGAGCTTTGGTGCCTCCCCTGGGAGGGCAGTGGGCTCCCGTGTCTGGTTATGGAGGGGATCACACGGTCCTGGGGGTCTTCGGAGACCCCAGACCAAACCCCCCGAGAGAGGGCACGGGCAGAGGCCTTGGGGGAGCCTGTCACAGATACGAACACGCTGAGACTTCCCGCTCTGGTTTTTCCTCCTTGCGGTGTCCTGGGTAATTCATCGGACTCCTTCTAATCATTTCCTAGCTTGCTGGGATTTTTCTTTTTAATCTCTGAGCACTTCCGGCTGAGAAGCAGTTTGACAGTGTGTTCCTGAGCTCAGTGAGGCGTCCGTGTTTTCCTTCATGTGCAGAAAGGAAAGCAGGGGTGGATGGTGGCGAAGCTGTTCTTGGGGGTCAGTGAGTCCCTGGCTCCTCAAGTCCACTGAGACCGTGTGGACTCCCTCTTTTGAAACAAAGCAAAGTCCAGAGGCAGGTTTTCTGGGATGTGTTGTGACTGCACTTTGGGGGGGCTCTCTTCAAACTCAGAGCTTGGGGTGTTTATCTGGAAACCGGGCATGGAGGGAGCACTCTGCCCTCTCCCGGAGCTGTTGGTGGGACAGTCCTGTGACCCTCTGAGAATAGACTGCAAGGGTCATGGCCCAGCAGCTGACGCGGATCCCCCCCTTCCCGATCTGGTCTGCAGCTCTATCACATTAACGAGACCCGTGGCCTTCTAAAGAAGATCAACTCGGTGCTCCAGAAAATCACTGACCCCATCCAGCCCAAGGTGGCGGAGCACAGACCCCAGACCACAAAGAGACTCTCCTACCCCTTCTCCCGGGAGAAGCAGCACCTGTAAGTGGGGACCCCCCACCACGCCCGCTTGCCCTTTCCCGGAGAGCCCTGCTGTGTGGACCCTCCAGGGTGGTACCTGACATGAGACATGCAGAGTGCAGACAGTCCCCTGAGACCAGAGAAGCGCTCCGTCCCCCCAGAGAAGTGGGGGTTTCAGCCCCTGAAGCACATTCTCAGAAGAGCTTATAGCTCAGAAGAGGTTCGAGAATGATTTCCAGGGTCACTGCTAACTGAGGAATTAAGGGACGAAGTGTCTTGTCCTCCTGCTGGGGGACATTTAGGAAAACAGGCCCAAGTGAGGGCGTGCATGCGGTTTGGCTTAAAGCCCCAAAGCAGTGACCTGGGCATCTCCTCTCCCCTCCCACCGGCTCCGTCCCTCTGGGGACGTGTTCCAGCTAGAGGGTCTGGTTAACCAGACCTCCTGAAGCCGCTGTGCTGCGGGAGGCAGGAACTGAGCCGCAGCTGGAGTCCTGAGGCCCCAGGGACGCACGATCAGCAGGGTTGCCTGGCAGGGCTGCACCTGTTCTGGAACTTTCCCAGGGGCCAGTGGGGCATAACACCCTGGGTCGGTGGCGGCTGCCGGCCTCTGTGGGGCCTTGCTGGGCAGAGCTGGAGTGTGGGCAGTGGTGGGAATAGAGAGGGCTTGGGCTCTGGGACCCAGAGGGACACTGATGACAAGTGGGGGTAGTGGGGGGAGCGTCTCCAGGATGCCACTGGTCTCACGGGACGTGGAGAACGGTTTCTCAGCTCAGAACTGGGGCTTCTGCTCTGGCAAATGTATTAGTCACAGGGCAGGGGCTGCGCACTGCACTCCGCTGTCGTTTCTTGACCCTCCTGACCCTCCCAGGGACCAGAAATAAGATATTTTTAAAAAGTGGCCCCAGCCCAGCTCCTCACACCAGCTGCTGGACGGGGCCTCCAGGGCACCCTCCTTCTAGGACCCCCAGCTCCCCGGCCTCCCTTGGCTCTGCCCTGACTGGCCCCCTTGGCACCCCCTTGCCAGGCCTGGCTTACCTCCAGGCTCCATGGGGATGGGGCCCCCCTCCCCGGCTGTACCCTGAGTGCCCTGGGCGGTGGGTGACTCTCCCAGACATCCCTCTGCCCTCAGGAAACCTTAGGAAATCTATGGGGGCCCAGACCTCAGGACTGACCCTGTTTGTGAAGTATAGGGAGATTGTCTTTAGTATTGGCAGTGTCTGATGGTGGGATGGCACGGTCCCCACTGTCTGATGGTGGGATGGCACAGTCCCCACTGTCTGATGGTGGGATGGCACGGTCCCCACTGTCTGATGGTGGGATGGCACGGTCCCCACTGTCTGATGGTGGGATGGCACAGTCCCCACTGTCTGATAGTGGGATGGCATGGTCCCCACACTCTGATGGTGAGATGGCACGGTCCCCACTGTCTGATGGTGGGATGACACGGTCCCCACTGTCTGATGGTGGGATGGCACAGACCCCAGTGTCTGATGGTGGGATGGCACGGTCCCCATCCCCTGCAGCGTTGATGCAGAGACAAGGGCATCATCGGAGGGAAGCAGACCCTTCGAAGGGAGGTGTGGGTGTCCAGGCCTCCCAGAGGGAGCCGGGGGAATGACACGGACTGTTCCAAGATGCCCAGGGTCGGGGCACACCTGGCATTTAGAGGGAATTTGCCCAATGTCACAGTCACGGCTCATGGGGCTGTGTGCTTTCCCAGGGCCTTGGAAACCCGGAGAGCCGACTCCGGTGAACTGTGTGTCTCTTTCTTCCCAATATTTCAACAGATTTGACCTGTCTGACAAGGATTCCTTTTTCGACAGCAAAACCCGGAGCACAATAGTAAGTATGGCTCGTGGGAATCGCTGGCTCACCAGCAAGCTGGCCCCGGGGAGAAGCGGATGATAATTTCATTTCAGCAAAACTCCTCCAGGTGGGAGCCGGCTCTAATTGCCTGTGACAGCAATAATTAGAATAATAAAACAGAGAGGCTGGAGGGGCCCCAGGGGAAGCCCCCGCCCCTTCTTCGCAGGAGGAGGGGAGCCAGGTGGAGCCGCAGGAGAGGGGCAGAAGGACTCCAGCCCCCTCAACACCTGTCCCGGGCCTCCCTGCCCTGGCCCTTAGTGGGGCTAGTGGGGCCCCGGACCCGGAGGTTTCCACGCAGGCGGGCCTGGCAGGAGTGATGGGGCGGTGGAGACAAAGCTGTGTGGGTTGGGGCAGATTTCTGGGGCTGTGCCAGAGGAGCCAGTGCAAGTTTGAAATCTGACCAGGCCAGCCTGCCCTGTTCAAGGTATTGCTTTAATGTTTATCCAGCGGCCGCCAACTTGTCCCCCGGCCAAGCTGGGCCATGCTCGGCTCAGGACCCAACTTTTATCTGCGCAAGAAATTAAGCTCGCAGCCAAGCCGCTCTGCTGCTTTGCCTCCCCCGCCCAGAAAGCCCAGCCTGGAGGGGAGAGGTGCAGGGCCAGGGGCGGGGGGGCCTGCAGCCCCTAGACCTTGAGCAGATAATTGACCCTCCCGGCCACATCCCCAGGCTGGCAGGTGGCCAGGTGTGGGGACGGAGGCGCAGGTCGCATTGGTGAAGGGGGCTCAGGCCGCTGCCCGGAAGGAGATCCAGGTCCCCTCTGCCTGCTGTCCCCTGCCAGCCTTGTGAGCTGGGGAGGCACCGAGCCTGCCTCGGAACAAGAATGGTTCTGGCTCCCTGCTCAGAGGGCAGCGGGGCACCTCCACACAGGGCGGCCTGGGCACAGCACGGTGATTTATATTACCAGTGTCACTGATTAATCTTGGCAATTACATCTCATCATAATAAATCAGAAGGAACTCGTTTATGTGGAAACAGCGGCCCACTGGGGTGGCTTGGGGCTGACAGGTGTGCCTGGGGGGAACACCTCCCTCGGACATCAACCACTTGTGAGAACCAGTAAGTTTCACCTTTTCTTTGTCATTAGGAAATAGGAGAGAATTGGAGGAATGGCCAGCTAAGGAAACTGAGTCACGTGTCTGTCTCAACATGTGTGTGTGCCCCAGCCTTTTACATGATCTGGGGCTGCCAAAATGCTCCCCAGGAGCACAGGGCAGGGTGCAAATTCATGAATTCACTCTTGCTCTTGGAGAGGGGGGACATGTGAATGGAAAGCTCTGGACCCCATCTCGTTGGGAATCTGCTATAAAATAGAGTTCAGTCCATGATCCCAAGTCACAGAAAGAATTTCTGTCCATAAGTACTAACTGAACGATCCATTTTACCTCTGGGGGAGTGGGGCTCTCTCCCGGAGACCTCTAAGGCCGGTTTGTAAATTGCTAGTGCTCTAGAGAAACTGGCAGTTCAGAACTTTGTCCTTGGGTGGTCAGGCCCCATGGTCCTTGAGGCCTGACCATAGCCGGCATTGGGGTGAGGTCATTCTAGGCAAAGGCATGGAGATCTACAGCCCTTCCTGCCTCCTTCCCCATGCTTCTGGCATCGGGGTCACCCAGCGTGCAAGTGGGTAGGAGTCAGGATCCGCAGGAAGGGCTGGATGTGTTGGTCTTGGGACTCAAACTTCAGCCTGTAGGCGTCAGGGAGCCATAGAAGGTTGCAGAGCAAGGTTTAGGATGTGGTCAGATCAGTTTGAGAAAGATGATGGCTAGTGGCCAGCTGTGGGAGGGCAAGTGAGGGCAGATGTGGGCTTACAGGTGGTCACGAATGGGGTCATGACCACAGGTGAATGGGAGGTGGTAGTCCCAGGAGAGTCAGCAAGGTCAGGATGGGGCCCCCAGTTAGATTCGGGGGTACCGGGGAGGGGGCTGACTGCCTGAGTGGTTTGTTCACGCAGTCGTTGGCAGTTACTGGTGGGAGCGAGGGAGGAGGCAATGGGCGTCTTTACAGCAGGTGCAAGGGAGCACTCCGGGACGAGAGCAGAGTGGGAGGGCAGGGCAGCCGGGGTAGCAGCTGCTCTAGAGCCGCTTAAATCTCAGGGACCAAGTGCTTCTAGCAGAAGGAACAGCAAGGGTGAAGGCCCTGGGCCTCGGGACAGGGTTTAGCGAGCGAGAGGAGCAGCCAGGAGGCCGGATTGCTGGGCCAGGGCCGGGACAGATGGGGATGCAGGAGAGCAGGGGCAGGACCGGGGGCCGCTGGCAGCCGGTGGGTAGCCGAGGGCTTAGAGGGAGGTTTGCTGCTCTCCCTGTCATGTCTGTGGCAGAGAGCTAGTCATGCCCACCCCGTCTTGCAGGTGGGGAAACTAAGGCCCAGGGTGATAAGGTAGTGTGCCCAAGACGGCACGGCACGTGGTGAAGCCAGGACAGAGGCCGGCAGACTCCCGAGCCTGGGCTCCTGAGGCCACCAAGTGCAATGTTTTGTTAGTAAAAGGGGCACGGGGCTGGGATGGCATGGGGCCCCAGGGGGACTTCTGCCGTCTCCTGATGCAAGGTAGATGGACTCCTAAGACTTGCCCCCACCTCGGGTTTCTAGAACATCCAGGGCTACGCCCGGGAAGGGTCCTACTGGCCGGGTCCCCATGGCTCTGAATCCCAACTCCCTTCCCAGCCGAAAGGGAGAGTGGCCTGTCCCTCGGGGGGCAAGGGACAACTCTCAACGCTGAACAGCAGGACGCGGCCGATGCCTCATGGAGGGAAGTGAGAGATGGGAGTCCTCCCATCCCGCTGACTCTTCCCCCAGAACGGCACACCCTTGGCGCTGGGGACGCGCATCCGTAGAAAGGCTTGCCGCCTGTCCTCAGAGGAGAGTGGGTGGCTGTTGCTGGTCACGCTCGACCAGTCCCTTTTCGGCCGTCGTGTGACCGTTTGTGCATGCCCTGGCTGCCTCAAGTAACTGTCCGCCCCTCCTTCTTGTCTCTGCAACAGGTCTATGAGATCCTGAAAAGAACAACGTGTACCAAGGCCAAGTACAGCATGGGTGAGGACATTGCTGGGGCCTGAGCTCAGCGCTCCCCTCCCAGCGCTCATCTTACCCCCCATCATCTCTGTGGGAGGCAGGCAGCCCGTTTGGGGGTTTTTAGAAGGTTTTGATTTCAGCCGGTGTAGCCGTTTGAGACAGGAGAGCTGTTCCAGGACCGCGGGGCCGTGTTACGGCCTGGCGCTGGGGGCACCAACGTGCCCTTCTCTCTGGCTTGTGCCGTTCGTGGTGGCGTCCGAGCCTCTCCCTGCAGTGGTAAATCCTGGCTGTGGGAAGCTATAGGGGCGACCAGGGAGCCATCACCCTCTGCTGACCCTCCCAGTCCAGGGGGAAGTCGTTAGGGTTCCGGCCGGGGGTGACGGCCCAAAGCAGCTCCCCGTGGCTGGGAAGCAGCCAGACATGCACCCAGCATGGAGCGGAAGGCACCCCACGGGGTCCCACACAGCCCCACACCGGGCCTTGCTGAAAGGCGTGTCCTCGACACACACCCCGATTCCAGAACCTGCCACAAAACCATCCCAGCTGGGCGCCTTGTGTAGGGGTTTATAGCACACCCCACGCCACAAATGCAGAATTCTCCTGACCAGAGCGTGTAAAGTGGAACCCCCACCCCCACCCCAGCATGGGTCCCTCGCCCCACAGCTGTAGGCTGAGTTCGCCAAAACCAAACACTTCAGAGCAAAGGAATGCCTTTTGCTGGGGTTCCTCCTTCTCCAGCTTATGCGCACCCCACCGAGAGCTGTGTGCCACGCACGCCCTCCGGGGCCAGGGGGCAGCGCTGGCAGGCGCAGGGTCTGTGCATCCAGGACGGAGAATCCTTGCACACTTGGCTTCCTGTAGGAGAATGCCTACCGGGGTGTAAGCAGAGAGTAGCAGCGTGGGGGAGTGCTGGGGGCCAGGCCCAGGATGCGGCAGGAGAGAGGGTGGCCCTCGGGATCAGGCAGACTGCAGGTGCCATGGCCAGTGTGGCCGATGGCCAGTCACAGGGACTCCTTCCAGGCCTGCAATCTCTGAGCCCATATCCTAAGTCAGTGGGAGTGGGTGGTCTCATCCAGGGGCCAAGAGGAGCCTGGGAAAGCTGTCAACAATAGGCCCGGCCCACCGTAGACGGAGGGAGAGCCTTCAGAGTGGCCCAGGTCAGCAGAGGTGGGAGGAAGTGTGGCTCCTGTCCCAGACCTCAAGTCTGCATGGACGTTCCCTGTGGGGTCCCTTCCAGTGCAAACCTGCACCGTTGCCTGAAGGTTTGCAAAGAGCCCAGGGTCTGGGGGCTTCTCAGCTAGAGTTGATCCCTGCTCTGGGTCGTCCCCAGGGGTGGGCATCTCTGGCAAACCTGGTGAGAGAGTGCATAGATCAAGGGTCCTCATCTGCACCCCCACTTCGCCTCGGTGCCTTGTCTGAAAGCCCTACTCACCTCCAAATTCACGCATTTGACTTGCAGCAAGTATGGATGGATTCTGTCAACCTCAGGGGATTTATATTTTGGGGGAGGAAATAGATAATAATCAGAAAAGCCAAAACATCATCTTGTGGGGGTCGGGAGGGCTGCCAGGAGGATTTAGGAACAATGATCGGAAAAAGCCTTTCTGAGAAGGGGACGTTTGAGCAGAGATCTGAAGAAAATGAGGGGTCAGACAGAGGGGTCCAGACCTGTGCAAAGGCCCTGTGGCAATACCATGTTGAAAGTGTTCTAGGAACAGTAAGGAGCCATCAAATCTGAGTCAGATCCACGTCCACTTTTATTACAGATGAATTTTCATGCACGTGGGCTTTATCTGGATGCGTCAACCTGTCTCTGGTTTGGGATTTCTAAGCATCCCTCAGGTACCCTGATCATTCCAGATCACTAACAGAGGAGATGGTCTGTTTTTAAGTGGACCTCAGGAAGACACTTACCCACCATTGCCCAGTGGCATAGTAAAGGGTGGGCCAGCTAGGCCACCGAAAAAGCTGACCCATTCACCACCTACAAAGCCTCTTTGGCCAGGCCGAGGGTTCTGTGGCCAGCAAAGGGCTCCTGGAGACTCTGGAGCAGCACTGGCCCCCAAGGGCATGGCCGGCCCTGCCTTTCCCTCCACAGCACGGTGTCTCCTGGGGCCTGGAGCTGAAGGCACGCCTTTGGGTTCTGGGAGGCACAGGTGTGGTGACAGCGCAGGGTCTGGGGCGGCCGTCGAGGCCGTGGCCACTGCCCCACCGCCCCCCAGGCGTGCGGACTGCCATGAGCGAACGCTTTCTCCCCCAAATGCAGCTTTGGTCCTTTCAGACGTTTTCATGTAACTAATAGCCCAATGTCGAAACAGGGCAAGGAGAGGGAAGGAAGAAGGACTCTGCCCTTTTAAATAAAAGGCGGAAATGTAGTAAATACGGTAAGTGCCTCCGCCCCCCCCCCCCCCCAGGGGCGGCCGGCGGNAGGCCTCCCCTTTGGCTTTCCCAATCAACCTAAAATCTAATCCCAAATTGTATGTGTGTTTTCCGACACCATCAATTTTCCCACCCGTATTTTTCTCGTGATTCAGCTTTTCTAACCACTTGAAATCCACCTTTCTCGTCTGTAGGCTTGCCCTCGAGCAGGTGTGGGTAGTTGGTGAATTGCAGGTTCGGGGGTACCTCCTTTCTCCCCGGCGTCACTGTCTCTTGGGGTTTCCTCTGTGTCTTCCTAATCCTGCCGGTAGAGCATGTTCTCACCGTCTCCTAGTCGAACCCGGGCAGTAAACGCCACAAAGGTGGCCTGGCTCTGTGCCGCCAGGTGCAGGGGCTTTGAGAAAATTCTCGGTGACTGACGTGGTCCTGGGACGGCTCTGTTTGCAAAGAGAGTGGTGGGGCACATACCTGGTCTGTAATCCTCTCTCTGCTTTTATTTTTAAGGTATCACGAGCCTGCTGGCCAATGGCGTTTACTCGGCTGCCTACCCCCTGCACGATGTAAGTAACCTTGACAAAGGGTTCGCGCCTGCGTCATTGGACGCCCCAAATCCCCCACGGGCCACACCCCCAGGGAGCTCTAATTATCCTGCGGTCTCGGCTTCCTGCTTTGGCTCTTCTGTAAATGTCAGCTGCACGCAGGCCTGTCCGGCCAGGCGCTCACATCCAGGGCATCTTTTCTTGCAGAACAAGCCCACCGAGGCAGGGGCGTTTGTGGCAGGAACGCTGCCCGGACGGGGTGTGAACCTTGTAGCCGGCCAGTCCACGAAATGTTTCCCCTGCCTGGGTCTCCCCGGCCGCCCCACCCCCGCTCTGGCTGAGTGACCGGGGCTCTGCATGTATCTATTTCTGCAGAGCGAGTGGCCGGCTTCCTGAACTGGATCTCCAAATCCCTCTGGTATCCCCCGACAAATATAGCCTGTGGCCACGGCCGCGCGTTGGCTCGGTCAGGGTGGAGAAGGATGAGTCTCTTCTTGTTGTTTCTATGGAAACGGGGGCTAGGGTTCAGCGGGGCACGGGAATGCACTGTGGGCCCCGAGCAGTGTGGGAACCCCGGACTGTGAACCTCTGGAACGTTCCAAATGGGTGTTGCCCCAAGGACTAGGAACCATGAAGCAGGAGAGAGCAGAGAAGGGTGGGGCCGGAAGTCAGGGGACCCAGAGTCTAGTCCTGGCCACGCGCCTCCGCGGCCCCAAGTGGAGGCAGGCCCTGTCCTCTCTGCACCTTGCGACCCCATCTACAAGCGGGGAATCGTTTCCAGCGGGCATCAGAGGGAACACAGAAGCGAGAGGGCTTCCAGTAAGACACTGGATTGGAAAAACCCAATTGCCAGAACAGCAGAGGGCCATCTCTCCAGACCTATGACTGACCTGCTACTATCCCCTCATCATTCGCTGTGGGGAGCTGGGGTCCACTGACCAGGCTTTCCCACCTCTGTGCCTTCCAGAATGCCGTTCCTTCTGCCTGCATGCTCTTCCCCACCTCCTCTACCTGGCAGCTCCTCCCCCGCTCCCCAGGACAGAAAAAGCATCCACACAAAGCCCTCCTTTTCCCCCTTGCCCGGCCCTGCACCTGCACGGGTGATGTCTCCCTGCCTCCCCACCCCTACCCGCCCAGCCTCTGAGGTTCCCTGTCCCACAAAAACACCACTGTGTTCCTCAGGCATGTGTCTCACGAAAGCCTTGGCACTTGGCGTTTACTGGGTGCTTGATGAATGCAGTGTTGATTTGGGGAGTGTGGAGTAAGTGGCCCTGGCCAGTGACCTGCTGCATGTTTCAAGGGCAGGGCTCAGACCTCACAGGTCCCGGCCAGCGGTCCCAGCTGAAGGGCCCTCAATCACCGTCCATCACACTTCCATCAGCAGGTGCTCACCACCACCACCCCCACACTGGCTCCAGGAATGCAGCCCCCCCCCACAGGCCCGCTCACAGACTGCTGGGCCTTTTGGCTGGTGACCCCTGCTGAGATGTCAGGGCCCAGTTCTGGGCCTCCCTGCCTGTTTGGAGTCAGCCCTTGAAGGCTTGAAAGGGAAAGGGGAGAAATCAACATTTCTGAGCACCTGTTGAATGCAAAGAACTGTGTTGAGTAGGAGATTTTTCTCATTTAATCTGGTGCAGACGGAGCACAGAGAGGTCTACTAATTTGCTCAGGGCCACACAGCCCCTGTGGGGGAGTGGGGGCCAGAGCAGGCCCTAGTCGACCCTTGACTACTCCGCCCCCCAGCTATGCCACCACCTCCTCCTTCCCTGGAGGCCACGGGCTCCCTCCTCCTGGAACTGACGCTTTCAGGAGTCAGGCCCTCAGGGCCTGTCCTTATGTGACAGCCCGTCCAGGGAAAACCACCTCCCGCACCATGGGCTTTGAACTCACACTGCGGTGGAGAAGTCCTCCGTGTGGGGTCTGGGCCCACTTTACCAACAGGGAAACTGAGTCTGCAGTTGCCTCTGCAGCTTGCCCGGGGGCGCCCAGCCCTCCCTGCGTCCAGGTTCTTTGCCGCCAGAGTGAGGGCTTCGGGCATCTTGAGGGAATATGGCATTTTACCTCCACGAATTGTCCCTACAGTTGAAGGGCACCTACCGGTTCAGTCCCAAAGCAGGCGTTCGAACACCTGGGGAGAGAAATGGCTCCAAGGTGGTCGGAGGGTACCCCACGTGCTTACAGAGAAGGCAGGGAAGTCATACACCCGGGCTCGGGAGCTGGGCTCTCCGCTGCTTGCCATGTGTCGCTTGCTTTATGTGGCCTCCTTCCTGGTTGGCATCTGCCCCCCTCGAGGGCCTGGACAGAGTTCTGCTGGAATGGCCTGGTGGTCTCGGCCATGAGAAGACACACCGGGAAAGTTCAGAGGTTGGGCGGGGGGGCGGGGGAAACATCAGTGACCCTGGTCTCAGCGCGCCGTCATTACGAGGCACGGGGCAGCGGGAGCGCTGACCTGGTGGTCAAGTGCTCCTGCCTGGAGGCGGCAGGAGGGTCCTAGAAGGGGCTAGTGGGTGGGACAGGACCCGGCTGGACCTCTGGGGGGCTTCAAAGCTTTTTACACCCGGTGATGCTCACTTGGCCAGGCCAGGCCAGCAACCCCAGGGCCACACGGGGCCTCTCTGTCACTGGGCCCCTGAGTCCTCAGGCCCTCCTTCTCTTCCATTGGATTTAAAGACTTGGCTCCAAGTCCCAGGTCTGACCAGCTTCGCTGTCTGTCCCAGAAAAGCCAGTTTGCTTCGTTGAGCCTCAATGTTGCCATGTGTGAAATGGGAGTGAGGGGCTCACTGATCTCTGTGCACAGTGACCATAAAACGTCCTGCCCTCCAGGGGTCCTTGGGAGTGAAAGGGAGCCCCTCCCTGGCAGGGCCAGACTGTGGGGCCTCCTGGTGGGTGGGACGCACGTTCACCCCGTTGAAACAATGCAGAGCCTTCCCGCCAGCCTTCCTTGGCCTGTGACTGCTCTCTGGGGTTACCTGCCTGTGTCCGCGAGCGCGGCTGGCGCTTACGTTTGGAAGCATGGCGGATTTGAGCTCCTTGCAAGGTCTATCAAGTACTGACAGTTTCCCTTTTCTCCTGAACAGGGAGACTACGAAGGTGAAAACGTGGATTTCAACGACAGAAAAGTGAGTGGGTGTGGAGTGGATGGAGGGCCGTGGGTGGGACGGGGCTACGCGGTGGCCCCTGGGGCAGCAACACTCCTGCCCCACGTCTGGGGGGACCGGGCTGAACCCCGGCTCTCTGGTTTGCGCCTGTCTCTCCGCGTCTGAGAGGTGCCCGGGCTGCAGGGAACGTGTGAAGGAGAGGGTGTGTTTCTCTACCTGGGCCTTCGCCGCCGCCCCCAAAACCTGTGTCTCCCCGGGGTAATCAACCTGCCACACCCCTTGTGGACACTTGGCCTAATCCTGCATGGCCGGCTCCCGGGCCGCTGTGGCCAGCCACACAGAGAGCCACAGCCCCCTCCACACACTGGGGAGACTCGTGGACATGGTTCAACCCGGTGTTTCTCAAACTTATTTGACCTGGAACCCTTTCTAATGGAAAAAGTATTGAGGTGGTGTTCCCAGGGTTATGCCTTTGGAGACACCGAGTGATCTGTTTATTGTTCAGTGCTCTCCCTGATCCTGTGTGCCCAGACCCTCCGCATCCCCACCCCCACTGCAGCCATTTCTCCTCCCCTCCTCACTCTGGAAGGTTCTTCCCCACCATCCCATACGCAAGCCAGCGCCTGGCTTCCAGCCTCCTCCCCAAGCCCACCTTACCCCCTCCCACTTCCCGAACAAGTGAAGACTTCCTTCAGCTGGGGGAACAGTCCTCATGGACCCATGTTTGCCCCTTAAGAGCAGATCCTTCAGAGGCGGTGGGTGGAGACTCTTCCCTGGGAACCTCACAATGGTGGCCTTGTCCCAAATCTCGGGCTGGGAACCTCTGTGTATGGAATGTTCTCTGCTCCTGCCTCCCGCCAGCCCCCCATACGTGTTTTTAAACCTTTGGTACTGGATACAACTTGCCCGCCCGGGAATCCAGCTGAAGATGCTATCTGATTTAGCTCAAAAATGACATATTTGGTTATTTTTAGTGGAACATCTGGCATTCGTCTGAGACCCAGTGACTTGCAGAACCCCCCCCCAACTCCATCCTGTGAGAGAAGCACCGTCCCCTCCCCAGGCCTGCCTGGGCCAACTTTGTCCTCGGAGTCTGTCCTCCTTCATCCCTTTGTGCCCTGTGCCGCATGTCTGGTTCCTTTCCTCCACCTACAAATGCTTCCTCCTTGGGCACCAGTGACGCCCTCTCAGGCTTCATTCAGTCCTCCTGGTCACAGGCCGCTGTGACCTTCTCACCTGCCTCCCTGTGCACCAGCCACGCTGGCCACCTCACTAACCTGAGACTAGTCAGCCGTAGTCCCCCGCTGCCAAAACGATCCCATTCACTTACTCACTCAGGAGCTCCTTACTGGGCACCACTGGGCACCAGGCCCAGCAAACATGGTTCTAGGTTTGTCCGGACCCACCCGTTCAATCTGCCTGGATGCTGCCCACCCCCATTCCCCCCACCCCCATTGGATTTAATGTCCCAGCTGTGAGTACCAGGCCTGGCCCATGGGGGTAGTTCTAGAGCATTGGATGGGTGGATGGATAGAGGTATGATGGATGGGTGGGTGGATGATGGGTGGATAGACGGAGAGATGGATGGGCAGTCGGATGGATAGATGATGGGTCGATGGGTGGGTGGGTGGATGATGGATGGGTGGGTGGGTGGATAGATGGAATGGAAGGAGGGAGAGTGGGAGGAATGTCCCAGATGTGTGTTTAGGTCCTAACTTAGAGCCTTGGAGAACTTTTCATTCTTCCATGTGGCTCCATCATAAGTGACCTGGTTCTTAGTATTTTGCCTTTCCAGTGACAAATCGGTGGTTCCCCATTATTGGTCCCATCAGTAGCAGGGGAGCCCCCAGTGCCTGGCCCTGGATACCTCTCAGGATGGGAAGGGGGGTGCAGCCAAGCCAAGGCCCTTCTGTGCCGAGCTGGAGGAGCACCAGTAGGAATGCTTAAGCAAGAGGCCAGGGCCAAGGCTGAGCGTAGTCCGAACAGTCAGCTTGACCCCTGGGTCATAGACACTCGGGGCCCGCGGGAGCGGGAGCATCCCTCGTCCAGGGACGTGGAGCGGGGGAGTTACTCCAGATGCAGATTGAGTTGTCTCCATCCCCATGCTGGACTGAGAACCACAGGACCCTGACCTATCATTCCCTCTCTCCTTCCCTCTCTCCCTCCTTCCTTCCGTAGTTATTTACTGGGACCCTGTTACCTGCCCCAGGCCCTGTGTAAGGCTCTGGGGATAACACAGACCAGGCAAACCTGGCCCTCCTGGGCTCCATTCAGGGAGAGACGGCAAGGGGCAAGTCCATACACAGTAGTGAAGGACAGGGTTGGCACCATCGCAGGCCCGCCCAGCCCTGTGGGCCCAGGTGGGAGGTCTGGGCAGGAGAGATGCCGGCGGGTTGAGCCAGGATCCATCTGAGGTCCGGGGTCACAGTGACTGGAGCCGCCAGCTCCCCAGTGGCCTACCCCAGGGCCTTGACACCTCCCACCCTGCTTGCAAGGCTGAGGTGCACCCTCGGAGCTCTGCCAACCATAACAGGGAAATCTTGAGTTTGAGTTCTCCGCTCTGCCAGCGGCAGGGTGATTGATGTTCCCTTCTTGGCAGGAGGAATGTTCCACAGAGGTAAAGCAGTTGTGCAGAGAGCCAGGGTGTACCCCCGGCTGTGCCGTGTACCCGTGAACGGTGGCCGGCCTGCCGCAGGCCGGTGTCAGTAGGCAGGCCCGGGAACACAGGGACCAGCGTGACAAGGCCATGCCTTTGAGAGGGCCTTCCATCCCCCAGTAGTCTTTGACCCCCTCCACCCGTCCCTCCTCCCCCCTCCTGCCCCCATCTCTGGTGTGCCTTGCGGCCTGCATGTGGTCTACGCCTCCAGTGTGGGTTCGACAGGGGAGGGAGCTGCCCTGGTCAGCGAGGGCCACGTTGCTTTTCCAGAGATGGTCTGTGCACTCATCCAAGTTTGCCGTTTGCAGAGTGAAACTGGGAGCTTTTCACTGTTGTCCGCATAACCAGGCCTGCTGAGACACGGCAAGCCCCAGTCCTCTGGCTTTCACGATGCATAAGCCCCTGGGGAATCCCCCTCTGACCCGGGAGGAAGGACAGCCTCCACCAGAATAACGGAGGCCACAGGCTCAGAGGGGAGGGGGTCAGACCGGACCCCACCCAGGACTCAGGACTCAGACTCAGTGCCCAGGACGCACACTGGAGGCCCAACAGAGCCCACATCCCCGCAGAGGAGCAGTGCCTTTAACTCCCACTTCTCTCCTCCGAGATGGAGGGGACCCCGTGCACCCTGCTTCCTCAGGAGGCCGCAGAGCGCCCCCACCAGCAGTCAGCTTTGCTGCTAGTCCTTCAGGACGTGGGCCCTGCTGAGCACATCCCGTTGTAGCACTCACAGAAAGACGTAAGATCGAAAGACAGCTCCTTTTACAGAGATCCCAGCAGATGTGTGCATTGACTTGAGGAAACACAGCACTTGTGTTCTTCTGAGTATAATTTCTCAGAGCTGACTCCCTGGTCTGTGGGAGCAGGACCCCTCCCAGCGAGCCTTCGTGCACACTGCTAACTTTTGGATAATTACCTAATGGTCTCTGTGCACACATAAAGCCATCAGCTCCGGACCGCGGGGAGGCGGGGGCAGGGGCATTCGTCAGTGTGGACGGCGACAGCGGAATACACAGGCCGGGGCTTAAACCACTGACGTTCATTGTCTCCCGCTTCTAGAGGCTGGAGGTCAAGGAGTCAGCTGGGTCGCCCCTGGGGAGGGCCCTCTTCCTGGCTTGCCGACGACCGCCTTCTCACGGTGTCCTCTGTGGATGTGTGCAGAAGGAAAGCGCTAGCGTCTCTTTTCATAAGGACTCCAGTCCTGGCAGGTCAAAACCGCACCTGTACGACCTCATTTAACTGGAATTCTGTCTGCAAAAGCCACATCTCCTAACACAGTCCCATTTGGATTAGGGCTTCGATGTGATGAATTCTGGGGGGACACACGCATTCAGTCCATAGCAGAGAGTGTTTGGGGTGATGATATAAAACGGGGTTGTCATGGGGCCAGAGTAGAGTGTGAGTATAGGAGACCCTGCTCCCCTGTTTTAAATTTAGGTGTTAAGAGAAGGGAAGAGGACAAGGCAGGCTGCAGGACACAGAGGAGCCCAGGGAGCCCATGGCGCAGTCTCTTGCCTGCCTCTCTCCCATTCCCCGTCTGATCCCGGCCTGGGAGGGCGGCCAGGCACAGGGGGTCCAGCTGTGTGATGTAGGCTTTGAGTTACGGCTGGTAAAGCATCATTGACCCACACGGGTGGGATTTCTCTCTTAACACCACTCATCCCAACGTGGTGTCTTTCCTAGGACAGTCTCTGCGTGTTCATACAAGGCTTTCGATCCATCCAGCTCATTACCATCCCTGCCCAGAGCCTGGGGGGTAACGGGGTGTGTGTAGATTTAATTTATTTCACCAAGCCGTGTTAATCAGACAGCCCATCTCAGGAGACAAACGCCGAGCTCTCTTTGCATCCCAGGAGAGTTTTAAACATCTTGCCATTTCTCTGCTCCAGAGCGGGGTGGTCTCTGTCCTTTATCAAGAATGGCACGACGTCTGACAGGGACAGCCGAGAACCCTAAGTGGAAAAGTCTCACAGGCTCGGCCCAATTTAGATCAATTCTGGATCAGATCATGAAGCGTGAGACTTCCGTAATGATTCTAGAAGCTTCTGTCCCTTCTAGCCCGTTCTTGCTCCCCGGCCAGCTCAGCTCCCATCGCCGGTGGGTTCTTTGAGACCCTTACCGGAGCTGAAAGCTTCGTGTGGGTCTCCCCTGCCAGGACGGGAGCCCCGGGGCTCGGGGCTGTGTCCGCCATGCTCAGCTCTGAGAGCCCAGCACCCAGCACAGTAGCAGGCACATGGCCGGCTCTCAGGAAGCATTTGTTGAGTGAATGAAGGATGTTGCTGTGAGCCGAGTCCGTCAGCTCTGGGAAGCGAGCTCCATTTTCACAAGCCCTCCCCTCTTGTTCTCCCCCAGCTCCTGTACCAAGAGTGGGCGAGCTACAAGGTCTTCTATAAGTACCAGCCCATCGACCTGGTCAGGTACGAGGGGGCGCCAGGCAAGAAGGAGCGGGCCTGGCTGCTCAGAGGCTGTGGGCGGCGAGTCCCGGCTTGGATGTCCGTTGGTTTGGACCGCACTGAATATTCAGCACCTGGAGACCCGTATGGACTTGAGGAGCTTGAGAAGGGGGCCCTAGGTCCCCCACAGCTCCGCGGATTTACTGCAGGATGGGCTCTTCCTGTCGTGTTCACCCTCTTCTCCTGAATCCCCAGCCCAGCTCGACCCCGCTGCGTAGCCGGTGGGGCCTCTTGCATGACTGGGTTGAGGGGAAGGAGAAAGCTGTCCTCTCTCCCGGGGCAGGAAGGCGAGCAGATGTGTGTCCTGTGGGGACTTGCAGACCAGAGTCCAGCCCATGAAAATTATTAAGCCCCTCAAGGCGCCAGAGACGCTGAATGTGAGGAGGGTTGGTTCTCTCGGTGCCTGCAGGCCAGAGTTCATTCCAGTTCTTAAGCCGAGTGGGGCTCGGGACGGGGTGACGACGTCCCGGGCAGCCCGCCGCACGCCCCCCCGGCCTGGGTGTCCCAAACGGAATGGCCCACCTTCCCGGGGTGCAGAAGGGCAAGGGGCACCCCTGCCCCTGATGGTCCAGAGCCCCCACCCACTCTCTAGCCCTGCTCGGGGGAACCCGGGGCCCGGTTCCAGCTGCTCCTTGCGGGCAGGGAGGCGCCGAGCGCCCCACACGCGTGTGCAGCGAGCATAAGCTCATCTCTGTTCGCCTCTGCCCTGCGGTGCAGGAAGTACTTCGGGGAGAAGATCGGCCTGTACTTCGCCTGGCTGGGCGTGTACACCCAGATGCTCATCCCCGCGTCCGTGGTCGGCGTCATCGTGTTCCTGTACGGGTGCGCCACCGTCCATGAGAACATCCCAAGGTAGGCGGGCAGCCCCTCCCTGCTCACGCCCTCTGCTCACGGAGGAGCCGCGTTCCTCCCAAGGCTGTGGCCCCAGCAGGTCCTCGAATTCGCAGGCCCCGGGGGCGGGGGGGGGGCAGCGGGGAGCACCGTCCAAGAGTGTGGGCGGCCTTTCGGAGCACAGACGGCCCAGGAGACACTCTTGTTCAGAGGAAGACATAAATAAGCATCCAGCTCCTTTCCCTTCTTGGAAGGTTTTCTGCCCTCGTTTTTATTAAAAGAGTTTTTAGTCCTCCGGTGACAAGAAGATTCACTGCTTCCTAGTGAGCTCGGGAGATGAGACAGAGGGCCCTGGCGAGGTCTTGCGCATGGACTCAGCCCGCCGGGTCCCTTTCTCGCTCCGGCTTCCCCTGTCCCTGTGGCCCTGGGTGCTTTTGCAGGGACAGAGCTGACACTCGTGCCGCTGTTCCCCGAGGGTTACATCAGGCATGGGGAGCTCTTGGAAGAAGGCCAGGGGCCCCGAGATGGCTTGGCCTCGTGCTGGGGTGTGGTTCTCCCAAAATGGCAGCCAGAACATGAGTCAAGCGGTGGGATCCGGAGGCCGCCGTCCTCGGTGTGCACGGGAGTGTCCCATCTCTCCCCGCTGTGTGCCAGAGCCGTGGCCCTGAGCCCGAGGTGACTGTGCTGTGTGTTCCCTGCCTGGTTAGGGACGCTGCCTCCAGGCCCACCGGCCCTGCCGCCCACCAGCGTGCGGGCTCTTGCAGAAGTTCGAGGACATCAGTTATATTTCTTACGACTCAGCCTCGTGTCTCCAAAGCAGAGCCGTGGCTTGGAAAATTCATTTGTAGTCACAGTCAGTAAAGATCAAACGAGTCTCACCTGGCCAAGAGCCTGGCTCGTCACAGCGCTGCAGCACAGAAAGGCCGTATCCGGCAAATTTTTGTGTAAATGATACTTTGATGCATGAGTAACACGTAAAATATTTCCACCCACCCGGGATCAAAACGTTAAAGGAATCTGGCTTACGTCCCCTCCAGGACTATTTTGGGCACAGACAGACCAGAGGAAGCTTGTCCCTTTGTGGGCTAATGTGACATGAGGCCATCGTGCTTGGGTCCGACGGTGGTCATTGGGGTAGCCCAGGTGTGGTGTAGATTTAGCTCTAAAGCCCGAAAGGACGTGGCGAGTGGCAGGGCCCCCTGGAGGCTTCACCTCCTTTCCCGCCCCCCCCCCCCCGGGCAGCGCAGCCAGCAGAGTCTCAGCCGGGAGGCTCTGGCCCGGGCACGCCTGCACAACCAGGGTGCCGAGATCCCCGAGGCCAGGCCAGGGCCGCCTCCTGACACACGGCCAGGGATGCGAACCACATTCACGGCGGATTCTGGACGCCCGTCCAACCTTGGCCTCGGGTTCTGCCCGGTTGGTGCCTTGGGCAAAGCAGGAGGTGTGTGTCCCCCTTGGAGTCCGATCCACCCATGTTTGTGGGGAAGTCGGTGGCCCTGCCCTTCGAGGTGCCGGCTGCCACCCCCACACGGCCCATCCCCTCCAAAGAACAGACCTTCCCGTTCCTTGTCTTTATTTTGGCTGTGGGTGATGAAGGGCAAGGTAGAGGGTTTAGAACCAGCAGAAAAAGGCTTTTTGTCTGGCCTTGTTTATGCCAATGGGGAGGAGGGTTGGGCGGCAGGCCATCCCCCGCAGGCAGAGCTGCACGGCCTGGCCCCTGCCCCCCGCAGGGCTCTGGGTCCCCCGCCCTCCGGCCAGGTCACCGGGGCCCCAGGCAGCGCAGTGACCGCGGGGGGCCTTTATCAGCCCCTGCCACCCAGGAAGGGCCCTCAGAAGAGAGGGAGCTCAGTGAGGGGCGGGAAATGGACCCCTCCCAGCAGCTGTCTCTGCTTGGTTACTGCCAGGCTAATAATGGTGAACGCCACTGTTCAGCGGCTTCATGGGCTTTCCCCAGTTTCCCCAATGTCCCAACAGCCCAGCAGCATGGGCACTCTTCATTCCCAGTGCCCCCATTCTACAGATGGGGAAACTGAGGCCCAAGGAGTTTGAGTCACCTGTCCCAGGCCACCCAGATCACAAATGGTAGAGCCGAGCCCTAAAGCCAGAGCTGGCTGGCTCTGGGGTCCATGCGGCCCCACTGCCCGTGTGTGCCGGCCCCTCTCCCACCCATATGCACGCACACACACACACACACACACACACACGCATGTGCACTCACTTCCCCAGGTGCTCTGAGGTAGCAGCCTCCTTGCCACGAACAGCTTTCCACCTCTGTGCCTGGCACACAGGGTTTTCATGGTGTAACTGGGAAGAGAAGAGAGAGCTGGAATGCCCACTGGGCTGGCACATGGGGGGTCCCCGAGCACCTTTCAGCAGGTGTCCTGCTGTGGGCCGGCTATGGCTGTATGCGTAAGTTCAGTGTATCCAGAAATAAGAAACAAAAACACCCCCCTCCCCGCTTCAGCCCCTGGGAATGAGCACTCCTGCCTGGGGTCTATTCAGAGCTCAGTGTCTTGTCCAAGTTAGCAGGGAGGGGAAAGTTCAGGGCAGGCCAGAGCTGGGGCACCTTACTCTGGCCCCTCTCCTCGTCTCCCAGAAGGAGAAACTGAGTCTGAGGCTGAAGGGCCTGGCCAGGGGCACAGAGGGCAGGAAGAACCAAAGGAGGACCCAGGAGTGGTAGGTGAGAGCCCCGTCTCTGGGCAGAATGCAAGAGCCACGAAGGCCTTGGGCTTTACAGATAGAGACCAGGGCCCAATTCCCACTCTGCTGTGTGACCCTCAGCACCTTACTTGCCCTCTCTGGGCTTCTTCATTGATGAAGGTGGGATTATAATAGTCCCCAAAGCTGGTCTGGGCCAGGTGGATGCCCTTGCAGTCTCCGGCTCACACAACTGACGGCCTTTGAACATTGGCGTCTCTCAGTATTAGTAGGAGAGAGCCTGAGTGCCAGGGTGCCAGTGGAGGGCGAAAGCCGCTGGGCTTCGGCAGCTCCCCTCCAGCCCCTCCGTAGCAGCTGGGCTCCAGCCCCAGACTTCATGTCTGCCCAGCAGGGTAGGACCCTGTGTGGAACAGGACCCACTGTCCCAACCAGGCACCCCTCGGCTCCCAAGCAAGCCCTGCACAGTGGATGTCCCCCACCCCGGGCTGCCTGTCGATATGTTCCTTCCAGCCCAGCTGCCTGTCTCCCCTGTGCATCCAGAGCCCCCTGAGGCAGATAGCTGGGCCGCACCCAAGGCCAGCTGCCCCACAGCATCCCCACCGGGACAACTGAGCCTGCATGTGCCACGCCTGGGACAGGCAAAGGCGCAGGGGTTACAGCATTCTGGTGGCTTCACCTGTTCCTCTCACTGTCTTCCGGGGCCTTATAACGTGAACACCCCAGGCAGCGCCCGGCCGGCAAAGGAAGCTGGCTGCCGACTTTCTGCTTCTCCGAGAGCGGATCCCATACAGCCTGTGGGTCCTGCCGCCTCAGGACGCCCCCCCCCCGAGACGTGAGCACTCACGTGCCCATCTCGGGCCACGCGGCAAGTCTGGACCGGCCCACACCCAGGGTCAGCTGCAGAAATTGCAGGCCTTGTACAAAATGAAAACACAGGAGCCTTGTTCACATTCATGAGGAATTTTGAGGTGGTAACAGAGACGCATGAAATCAAGCCAAGGCCCTTACGAGCACAGGCTCCCCGGGACTGCACGTGTCACCCGTGTCTGAGGCCGGCCCTGGAGCGTGCGGGGGACACGGGCACTGGCTGCAGCCGGCTGGCGGGCCTTATCGGGGTCACCCCGCCAACCCCCAGCTGGCTCCAGCACCTTCTCCCACCCCGGCGTGGCTCCCGGCACAAAGTCCCTCCACGTGCTGGCCGCGGGGACTTACGGCCCCTTCCTGTCTTCCAGCATGGAGATGTGTGACCAGAAATACAACATCACCATGTGCCCGCTGTGCGACAAGACCTGTAGCTACTGGAAGATGAGCTCGGCCTGTGCCACGGCCCGGGCCAGCCACCTCTTCGACAACCCTGCCACCGTCTTCTTCTCGGTCTTCATGGCCCTCTGGGGTGAGCAGAGCCCGGCCACCCTGGGTCTGTGGGGCAGGGGCAACTTCGGCGTGGTCCCCACGTGTCCTTCCTTCCTCCCTGAGATGTTGCACAGCGTTTGCCAGGAGCGAGCGTGGGAGGGAGGGTCGGGGGAGACGATGGCCCGCTGCGTCCGCAGGTGAGGGGGATCTGTGCTGCGTCCTGGATGCAGACTGGTTCTTCTGACCCATGCCTTATGAAAGGAGAGGAGGGTGCTTTGCTCTTAGAAACGGGCCCTGTTTCCTGGGACCAGGTCCTCGCAGCCCCCCTGCAGGCTCTGTGTGCCCACTTTACGGGGAGGGACACCAAGGCCCAGAGACAGTTGACGTGAGTTTCCTGGGGTCACTCAGCTCTTGAGGGTCCAAGGCGAGGATGGAACATGTGGTTTCCAGAACGTGGGCCCTTAACGCCACCACCACCCCAAGTCCAAGGCATGTAGCTTGTCCTTCGGGATGCTTGCCTACTCTGGTACCTGACTCATGTGGGGGGCATAGGAGGTGGGTGAGTGGTGGCCGGATGCATTTCTGTAGATGTTTTTAGATTAGCAAACTGGCCTGTTCCCTCCTCCGTGGCCCTGTGTTGCCATTTTCCAGGGGAGGATTCAGGTAGGAGATGGAGCTGGACAAAGAGAGGGCACAGGATCTAAGGGTTAGGATGCCTGTGGGAGGAAGTCAGGGTGGACTTCCTGGAAGAGGTGTGAGCCCCTCGAGCAGAGTTCTGAAGGTGTCAGGGGCAGAGGCATTGAGCATTTGCGGTGCGTGGACTCGGTGTAGAAACAGAGGGGCCTGGGAGTAGCCCTGCTGGCGTGTCCAGAGCCTCACATTGCTGCTAAGGACCCAGTGGGGCAGGGGTGGGCTGAGAAGCTGCTCGGCTTGCGGATGGGGACGGAGGCTGCCCCCGCCAGCGAGGTGTGCGGCTCTCACCTGTCAGCGTGATCTAGACGGGTGAGCATCTGGGCATGGAGAATTTGGTTACAGCACTCCGTTGTTGAGTGGAATGGGCTGTCACCGACACTCCAGAACTCTCGACTGGGTAGGATTTTTCAGAATCTTAGAATCCTCGAAGTCGGGACCCGGACTTCCTAACTCGGCAGCTGCCCCGGGGAGGTCTGTCGTCCCAGAAAAGAAAGGACCACAGGGGCAGAGCCAGCTTCCAAGGCAGGAGAGGGCTGATGCCGGGTTCCTCACCGGGCCTGAGCTGGCCCTGCATATCCTGGCAGCCTCCCTCCCTACCCGAGACGGTCCGGTCTGTTCAGATCGAGGTGGTGTTTGAGAGAACTGTCAGCGAGGGGAGGGAGCGACAGGCGGCCCGGGGGCTGAGGTTGCTGCCTGGCCCGGTCTCCCTGGAGCATGGGGCTCAGGGTGAGCTGAACCTCTGTGGTTTGGAGTCAGGGAGTGCAGAGGAGCTGAGAGGTGTCTCGGGAGGCCCAGGAGGGGTGAGGAAGGCTGAGCAGCGGGGCTGGTTCCTCGGTCACATTTCCATACTCGCTGGAAACCGAGTGGGGGGCACCAGGCAGCGGCCGCCAGCTCTGGGGTGGGAAGTGGTGAGGATGCCAGCCGGGGCATCTCCGCTGGATGCTGTGCACCCACCACCCTCCGATCTAGACAGCAGCTTGGTGTCCTTAGCAGGAGCCCCTGCCCAGGGCTCTCCTGCCCTGAGACCTCATGCCCTGGGCTGGCGCCGCAGCCCCCCACCTCTGCCAGCTTGGGTCGGGGGTGGTTCTCCACAAGCGCCGTCCATTGGGCCCCTGGCCAGTGCCACTGGCCCCTTCAGCATCCCTGGGCCCATGTGGCTGCCAAGCCAAGGCCCACCGGTGGTCCATAGCATGACCTGTGAGCAAGGGTGATCTCGGGGTGTTGAACCTCTGAGCTGCTAGACGGTTCAGTACCCCCTGACTGTCAGCCTGGGCCTCCCAGTGGGTGTTTATACCTTTGGGACTCAGGCTCCAGCTCTGCCACTGCACCCCGTCATCCCTGGAAATCTCAGCCTGCTCGTCGGTGAAGCAGATGGCCAGGGTCTGAGGAGCTGGCTGCAGAGCCTCAGCCCAGGCTGAGCGCGTAGCTGAGTCAGTAGGGGTCCTGCGCTGTCGTCACACCCACTGGTGGCACTGCCTACCACGTGGGGCAGCATGAGAAGTAAAGACGTATGTGACGGCGCCTGGCCGTGGGGGCGGGGGGCTGGCCGTGGGGGGGGTCGGTGATCAGTCAGTTTTACGAAGGGCCTGTGCTCGTGGCAGCCCGGGAGGCAAACTAACAAATCCACTGCCCTTATAAGTTTACAATCCAGGATTCAAGCAAGAGCTGCATGTGTAAAGGCCCAGTGGCAGGGGTGCAGGGCCTGGTGAAGGAGTCTGCCAGAGGCAGGGAGGAGGTGGGAAGGGTGCAGGGGATCTCAGAGACCCAGCAAAGGCCTGCTGGAAAGAACTCAGTGTTCTCATCCAGAGGAATCAGAAGCCAGTGCAGTCAGGCTGCTGTATCAAATGTGTTTTTGTGTGTCATCCTTGAGTCGGAGACAGCAGATGTAAGAGGCAGCTCGGGAGAAAGTGGAGGGAGGGCTGACCCAGCTTGGATGGGGACAGTGGCCAGGGGGCTCTCACTCGAGACCAAAGTGAGCTCCACGGCAGGTGCTTAGGCCAATGGTGAGAAACCCGGTTATCCCGAGGGGGGCGCAGGGCAGCCAGACGGGGAAGGAAGCCGGTGGGAAGGGCCAGAGCAGCAGTCAGAAGACCTTGTCACCTCCCTCCCTAGCCCCAGGCTCCCCAATTTTGTCCCATCCAGTCCCACTTTCCCCACGGGAAGCTCTAAGAGGAACCCAGCCCCCAGACTCCAGGTGACTGTGCCTCCAATCCTTGCAAAGGACTCAGGTGCCTTGTGTCTGCTCTCGCGCAGCCATTCCCAGGGTTGAGAAGAGCTGGCCGGCATGGCTGAGCCGGCTTCAAGTGAAGCACGGGGAGGGCGGGTACAGTTACAGCCCGCGCCCTACTGTGAACAGGGGGTCTCGATCTCCGGGGCTCTGTCCGTCCTGTGTGACCCCAGGGTGGGGAGGAAGCAGGCCCACTGCGTCCCCAACATGCACGTCCTCTGCGGCCAGCTCTCCGAACAGAACGTAGTTTATAGGTGCGGGGCCTGTCTCCTCGGAGGCACCACTCAGGGCCCACTTTCTCCCGCCCGGTGAGAGAAGCCGGCAGCGGCCGGAACTCGGCGCAGAGCCGTCTTGGGCTGTAATTACCGTGTCTCCGGCTGAAAGCTGTCAGTGGCGAGTCCTCGGCGCCAGGCGCCAGGTGTGGCTCTTGCTCCACAGCCCTGAGAGCTCCGTTGGCTTCTGGCCATCGTGAGTGTTGTCTTATAAGTACTGGCACCTTCACTGTCCCCTCCAGGAACGTGCATGGGGCACTGCGCCTCCTTCTCGGGCCGTCACCCCAGAGTGGACGCAGGCCATGCCCGAGTTGGAGAGGGGCAGGTCTGTCAACCCCCCAGCCATCAGGAGGAGGCCGGCCAGTTTTGTCGGGGCTCAGAATGGCCCCGAGTGCCTTCAGCCTGTGCATACTCGGATAATCAAGAGTATCCAGGATTGTCCATCCACCCTGGCTCCCAGGAGCTCCTGCCCAGACCCAGCCCAGCCCTGCCCTCCCTCCCAAGTGGCAGTGGCTCTGGGCTCATCTGTCCCTCTTGTCAGAGCAAACAGTCTGGGCCTAAAAGTTTAAAACCCAACGGTCTCCCCGTGGTTCTCACACTGGGTTTCCCACCAGACAGGACAGTTACCCCAGGATGAGGGTGCAGCGAGGGAGGTGCCTGGACACCGTGCCCTCCCTGGAGCCCTCTCCACGCTTGCCCACCCCTGAGCCAGTCCGCAGGTGTGGTGCCGTGCACGCCTCCCCACCTCACCCAGTCCTGGCTTAGCTTTAAAACAGCAGCAGCCTTTTACCGATTTCTACATGTGGGGGCTTATCTGTGGGATTTGGGGAACATGGGAGTTCTGCTGAGAAGGTTTGAAACCTCTTTCCTCCAGCAAGGACCGGGGAGCCGGGAGAGGGAGTGTTAGTGGCATCAGCGCGCACATACTGGCAAAGACAGGCGCTTGGGAGCCGTGGACTGTGCTTGACTCTGCCTTGCAAGGTGCGGCCGCAGAGCGAGGAGGCAGCCCCTGCATTCCAGGACATCTGCTCAGAGTGGGAGACAGATGCAGGCAGAAATAAGCATAGCCTCACGATAAACGCCGTTACGTCTCTCGGTGGGCAAAGGCGGTCTTCTAAACAAGGCTGTGAATGAAATTGTAAGTCATCAGCTCAGCACGGGGCGAGATCTCCAGCAGCGAGCACTGTGTAGGGCTAGGCTGTGCCAGCCAGGGAGGTGGTGAGCACCCTGCTCCGGGAGGCACTCAGACTACGTTGGAGGATCCCTTGCTGTGGCTGCTGCAAGCATGGGGAGGTGGTAGTTCTGTGTGGTTCCACGGCCGGCCCGCACCTTTCTGGACCCATTGGGAAGTACCTCTGAGCGTCCGCTGCCCTCTGCTCCTCATTCTCAGCCTCCCTGGTCTTCCTCAAGACCTCAGCACTGGTCAGCTGTCCCCTACCCCCCAGCCCCTCCGGTCTGGGCCCAGGAAGCTCCAAGCGGAAGCTGGAACGCCTCTGGCTGGGCACACAGCCTCCTGGGTCCCTGTCCCGAGCCGGGAAGTTTCACCGGCAGCACACTCGAGCCCCCAGTGGAGCTCAGCTTGCACAGGCCGCCGGCTTGATGCTCGGGTCTGAGCCGGTACTCAGCTGGGTGGGCGCCGTGCCAGGATGGGCGGATACAGGGAAGCGGTTCGCGTCACTGCCAGGTCCTGGGCTGGACTCCGGGTCAGACCTCTTAGCTCGTCACATAGCAGCTGTGCAACCTCAGGCAAGTGGCTTCTGCTCTCTGGGCCCCAGGTTCCCCATTTGTAAAATGGGGGTAATCATGCAAGCTGCCTGGGCCGGTGTCGGGAGCCTCGAAGGCGTCGTTCCTGGTGCTGGCTGTCACGTCGTGTTAGCTGTTCTGTCGGTTCGGTGAGTGCTTGCTTGTTGGAAACGTGAGGACAGCCTGGACCGTAGGAGGCCGCGGCTCGAATATAGCCCTGTGCTGGGGGGCCTCTGTCGGTTATGTCCCTTCACCGCCTCCAGAGGAGAAGACCCTCTTCTGTTAGCCGGGCCCCGTGCTATGCCGGGCACCGTGCCGAGCATGGTAAGTGCAGTGACTCGTTACTGCCCCCGGTGACTGTGGGAGGTGGGTGGCTTTATTGCCCCATTTGACAAATGAGCAAATCGAGGGTGCCCAAGCACACCAGAAATGAGAGGCAGAGACAAGATTTAAGTCCAAGCATTCTGGTTCCCCAGGCCCCAAACTCGGCCGCTCATCCCTCCTCCCTCGGCCTACATGGTTAACCCACTCTCGCTGACATGCCTGCTCCATGGGCCTTTCTAACTCCCGAAGGGATGACCTCAGATTTATCCTCACCCGGACGGCTTCCCAGCTGTCCCCAGACATGCCTCCCTCCCCTCTGAACCCTGGGCCGGAGCCCTGCCTGGGTGACCTCAGCGACATCCCAGTAGCGCTGGAGGGAGGGTCAGATGTTACTCTCCGAAGAGGACACTGTGGCACAGAGAGGGTGTGATTTGCTCGAGATCACACAGCTACCGGATCTATAACAGACCCAACAGATCCTGTCCTGGCCCGTCGCCTTCCCAGATGTACACTAGCACTCTGGTCACCTCTCTCCCTGCAGACGTGTTCCCAGCTCCGTTCTGTGCCCTCCTGGGGGAGCAGAGGGTTCCCCGGAGCCGGTCGTGAGGGGCAGGCAGCCAGGAACGCCGCTCAGCCAGCCGGTACCGCAGGGATCTCGTCAAATGCTGTGCACCTGCTCAGGGAAGCCAGCACGCTGCGTCCCTGCTTTATTGAGCACCTGCTGTGTGCAGAGCAGCGCCACTTCTTAGCCTCAAAGGTGCTGTCCAGCCCTTACCAGCACCCCGCCCTTGAGAGACAAACGCGATTCCATCCCCCCACGATGTAGGAAAAGGGGCAGATCTGTGCCTCCGCTGGTTACCCCCTCCCACCTCCTCCGGCTTCACTTCCACCCCGGGAGACAGCAATGCACCTGTCTGTCAAGTGCGAGTTCAGTCCACACGCTCTCATTTGGCGGAAAAAAATAACAAAAAAACCAGTCCGCTACCATGAAGCACTTCCTTTTGGAAAAAAGGAGCGTGTTATAAATCAAGACAGAAGCAGCAGAAAAGGGCCCGCAGGGCTTGGGAGGTGGCTGCACAGTCCAGCCCCTGCTGGCGGGTGGAGGGAGAGGGAGACGCCCCCTCGGTCCCCGGTCCTGCGACTGCACGATCACTGACAAGCATAATTAGCAGAGACCTCGCGATCGGTCTCCTTTCAATCCGTTGTTCAATGATTTGTTCATTGCCCTCCAGGGGATCATTTTCCCCCTGGTACGTCTCCTTTCCCGTGTCCTTTCTTCTCCTGTCCTCCAGCTGCTAACGTCTTTGCTGGCACAGTGACAGGGCCCCGGACGGGCCACGGCCTGTAGCGGGAGTGGGCGGGGTCCCTGCCCGCTGCTCCAGCCTCGCGTCCGCTCCCCAGTGGGGTCCGCCAGCCCGGGCGCTGACACGCTGGTCCCAGAGACGCCAGCTCGCTGCCGCCCCGTTGTATGACATTTCAAAGCCTCAAATAAGGTGTCACACAAAGCAACTCTGAGCCCCATTTAGCTCTTTGCTGGGATCAATTTTCTGAAATTATGGCATAATAATGGGGTTTTAACAGCTTGTCAGTTCCGTGCAGAACAAAGGGGCTTGTTTGATTGAGCCCGGCTGCAAGAAGCTACAGGAAGGTGGGTCGGACCTTAAGGAGATGGCGGAGGTGTGGCCGAGCCCCCTTCCGGCGCCGTGCGCAGCCGAGCACCCCAAGCCAGCTGGGCGTGTAGCGAGAGCTGGTCTGGGGTTCTTGCTGGAACTCAACGGCCAGCAGCGGCTCGTGAGTGAACTCTTGTTCAGAGGGTACATAAGGAGGGTGCCTGGTGACCCAGTGAGGCTTTGGTGCCTGAGCCCCGTCTCTTCCGAGAGCCCCCGCCGGTCCTGCAGCTGCCGGGGGAGACGTCTCTGGTTCCCCCCTTGGAGGAGGAGGAGATGTGTGCGGCGAGCAGACTTGGGGTGTTGGGAGCCAGAGGTTCTAGGCTGGTCTCTCCCCCCGGGGGTGGCATGTCAAAGAGGACACACCCCTGGGCTGGCAGAGTGAGAGAGGCTGAGCCCTGCCTGCCCCCAGGGCTCCGGGGTCGGGAGCGGGTGGCAGAGGGGAGACAAGACAAGACAAGAGGCGGATGGAGGAAAGTAGGACAGACAATGGACGGGTCAGTGCTTCCAGACACTGGTGTGCAGCCCGCCGGGCTTGTTGGGGATGCAAGTTCTGTGGTGCCCAGGAATCCCAACGTTGGCCAGCTCCCATTCCGCCTGCCCCCGGCCCTTGGCAACCCCCAGTCGGCTTCCTGTTTCAGTGCATTTACCAGGAAACATTCTGGGAGTTCCACATCGATGGAACCACACCGCATGTGGCCCTTTATCCTACAATCAGCCTCTTAACCAGACTCAGGGAGAGCCCTCCATGGGGCCCCCACGCGTTACTGCAGGTCGACCCATGGAGCACCCTGAGCGGGACATCAAGCCGCCTGTGTAGATGGGGAGCCGGGGGCTGCAGGGGCAGGGTGCTCACGTGCCCGAGTTCACACCTGGACTTGATCCAGGGTAGACCCAGAGTCCTGCGCTCACCTGCTTCTTCTGGGCTGCCCTACAAGAACGTGTTTGTCGAACATTGTGTCGTTGAGACAGATGTTTGAGGAGAGAATTACAGCTCCACCACCTGCTTCCGCCCTGGCCCAGGCTTCCTTGTGTCTGTCTATGTGCTCTGCTGCCCTCTGGGCTCTGGACTCGGGGGCCCTGGCCTTGTGTCCGGGGTGCCCTTGTGCAGTCCTCGAGGCCGTTTCTTGTGGATGCTGACCAGGCTCGGCACGCAGCTTGCCCTCAGGCGGGGTAAAGCACCACCCTGCGCCGGGCAGTCTTGGCACTGGACGTCCTGGGTCCAGGTTTCTGCCACTTGTTAGCTGGTCACCTGATTGCTCAGAGCCTCAGTTTAGGCATCTGTAGAAAGGAGGGCATTGTCCCTGCAAGGAGGCCCTGAGGGTGGGGAGGAGAGAGGGGGGGCCTGCAGAAGCAGCACGCCGGCAGGACCGCCAAGAGAAGCAAGGGAACCCAGCAGCACCCACCGCCATCCACATGGTTGGTATGGGGGTGCGGGCACAGGGGTGCAGCTGCGAAGGACGGACGCTTGAGCTTCCTCCGGCCTTTACCCAGCCCCATCGCTCACGATGCCCTTTGAGCTGAGAAGCTGGGCCGGCCCTGGGCTCCGCATGAGCCTTCACGTGGGTGCTCCTGCTGGCCAAGCCTGAGCCCCAGGACCGTCCCCCTTTGCTCCAGAGCAGGCGTGCACACTGGGTGCCACGGCATCTGGCAGTGGGCGTGGAGGGTCTGCGGCCGAGCAGAGAAGGCGTACCTGAAGTGTGGCACACAGGTGGTCTCTCCTCCGCTCCAGCCTTCCGGCACCAACGCTTCGCATTTCCAGGGAATCAGAAAATTCATTATTATACATAACACGTCTGTGTTTCTTAAACATCATCAAGCCAGTGAGGCTTGACTCTGTACCATCTCCACTCCTGGCCCCAGGCTCCAGGCTTGGTCCTTGTCCACAGATACCTCTGGGAGTGGGTCCTCGTGTCTGTCTTAAGATTCATAGCACACATTCTAAGCAAGAGTGCCTGGGATCAAAGAGCGGCTGCCCAGCTGTGTGACCTTGGGCAAAGCAGTCAAACTCTCTGTGCCTTCCTATCCTCGTCCATAAAATGGCAGTACAGGTTTGTTCTAATAATCAGACGACTTAGTATGACTAAGACCATCAGGTGTCCACACGGAGGGCCCGTCAGTGCAGCGGTTAAGTGTAGACTCTGGGGCCAAATAGAATTTGGTTCAGATCCCAGTCCTGCTCTAACCTGCAGTTGACCTTGAGTGTGGCATTTAACCCTCTGGTCTCTGGGGTCGCTTGTAAATCCGTGAACAGAAATCATCCCCACTGCATAGCGTCCTGGTAAGGGTCGGGTTACCCGCATCGGTGAATCCCGAGCATGGAGCGTGGTCGGGGGCGAGCCCTCATTACAGGGTAGCTGTGTTAGTACGCCGCGGGCGGGGGGGAGGGTGCAGGTGGCCGGGGAGGTGGAGGTGGGGATGGGCCAGCGGGGGAATGGCAAGGACGCGGGATGCCAGGACAGGGCAGGTAAACAGGCCAACTCCTGGGTGTGTGCGGTCAGCCCTCCCGCACATTCCTGCTCTGGCTCAGCCCAGGACTGAGAGGAGGCGCTGCCCCGTCTGGCAAGGCCCAGGATGGAGAGAAGGCGTGAGGTGCCTTCCAGACCAGGGCTCGGTGTGCGGCAGGCCGGACCTCCCCCACCGCGGTGGCCGGAGAACACGTAAAAAAGAGGCGGAGGAAACCCCCTCATGTCTTGCGCCTTGGGAAGTGGTGTGGCCGCAGACAGGCCTGCTCCCCGGCCCAGCTTTCTCACGGCGGGCGTCTGGCTCCCGCTCGGTGTCTGTCTGCCGAGGGTGCGTTTGTATCACGGGCAGCTGCCTCCGCTGCTCCCTTGCTTTCATGTTTTCCGGTAGGTTCTGCCAACTGGAAGGCCGGTGGGAGGGCAGAGGGCAGCCGAGGGGAGGGCCAGGGTACTTCCCACCTCCCCCTGCTTCCCGGCCTCTCTGGCGGAAGCTTCGCTGTGCTCCCGGCTCAGACCCCTGCAGGCAGGCCCTCCCTCCGTGCTGCTGGCTGGTCCGGGCTCCAGCGTGTCCGTGTCCCAGCACCCTGCTCCTGCGGCGGGCTCCTGCTGTCCCTAGTCCCCAGCCCTCTCTCCATCCACTGCCTGTCTTCCCCGCTCCTGCACGGCCTATGCGCCCAGTCCCCAATATTGAATCGCCCCCATTCCAAAGACCTAGAGAGGCTGCTGTTTCCTGGCCGGCCCGGCTGGTTGGGCGGCTCACACTTCGGGTACGTCCGCTGTGCCCAAAAACAGCTGATCTCGGGGGGCCTGTTGTCACCTCTCCTTCACACGGAGGGGGGCGATTCGGACCATCAGAAGCTGTCTGAACCCGGGGACGAACCAGACTCAGACCCACTTCTTGCCCATTCCAAAGCTGCACTCTCTCCTGGCGACGGACCCCACTGCTGGGCGGGCGCCAGACCTCATTTCCTCCATCTTGACGCCACCGCTTGTCAGACAAGGCGCTCGATTCCTCCTCCCGTGATGACTGTGAGGTTTAAGTAGACTCAGGTGACAGCTCTTCCAACAGTGCGGGCACCTCCCCGCCCAGGGGCCCTGAGCTCTCCTTAACGATAGGACCGCACCTGTCCTGACCCCCCCGCCCCGGCCTCTGCCGATTGTCCCTCTGGTGGGGGGAGCTGTAATAATCACCGATTCAGCCAGTCGCTTCTCCACGGTCGTGTGCTCACGAGAGCCATTCGTTCACCCGGTGAGCACTTCTAGCAGCTGTCTGTGCCGGGCTGTGCGCCGGGAGTCCAGATGGACGAGGTGGCGTCCCCGCCCCACACACCAGAAGGGCCCCTGTACTGGGGAAGGGGACACCGTGAGCGAGCGGGGTCCCAAGAGGAGTTGGGCTTTTTCCTGACGCTGAGGGGGTGATCGGGGCTTCCTGGAGGAGGCCACGTTTGAACTGTGTTGAGTTTCCTGGGAATACGAAGCAGGACGCAGCAGCTAGGAGTGCAGCTCAGCAGCCAGACCGTCTGCGGGGATTTGAAGCTTGAGTGAGCGGCCTTGGCCCACGCCTCACCCTTTGTGAACCCAGGACCCCCACCTGTGACCCGGGGTCCTCAGGATCGATGGAGCAAGACGTTAGGAGCACGGGCTCTGGGACCCTGCCTGGCCCCTCACCGGCTGGCTGAGTAAACTTGGCCGGGACTTGATGTTCCTGGGCCTCAGTTTCTTCATCTGTAAAATGGGGAAGTGAGTGTTCTCGTCCCATGGGGTCCACAGGAGGGCGGAACAGGTGAACTGGTGTGAAGTTCTTGGTCCGGCACACTGGCACCTCGCTGACCGGACGGTGCCGGAGACGAGAGTGCCCGTCCGTCCTGGGTGACTTTTTCTCCCTCCTGCCTACAGCTGCCACCTTCATGGAGCACTGGAAGCGGAAACAGATGCGGCTCAGGTATCACTGGGACCTCACGGGCTTCGAGGAGGAGGAGGTGAGCAGGCTGGTCCCCGCGCTCCCTGTGCCCCGCCCCGTCTCCCTGGTGCTGAGTCACCGCCAGCTGCCAGTACGACCTTTTGGGGTCTGCTGGAGTCTCGTATCTCGAAGCTTCTGTGGACGCAGGCCCAGGCTCCCCGCACAGACCGTACATCTGGGGCGGCCTGGCGGGTCTGCAAGGGGACCACTGCCGCCCCAAAGCCGTCAGCCTTTGCCCCCGGTGCTGTGCCCGCGCCCCCCAGAGCCTGTGCTCCGCCTGCCGTTGGGACTGGAGGGGGAGTGGGAGCGAGGCCTTTCCTAAGAGGAGGACAGGCAGGTGCTGCGTGTATCTGTGCGCCAAGGAGAAGGGTGTCAGGAGCGAGTGACCACCGGGCTGGCGGGGGGACCCCTGCCCCAGGGCCCCTCAGGAGAAGCCTTGCCACTGCCCCATCCCCGAGTCGCCAGCTCTAGCCGGAATTCCCGGGGCGGGGGGGAATAAGGAGGAAAACTTGCCCCTCGCCATGGCAAGAGCACAGCCGTCAGGGGGGGACCCCCCCCACTACTTACTTTTATAAAACACATGCTTATTTTTTATTTTTTTTAAGTAAACTCCACCCCCAGCATGGGGCTCGAACCCTGAGATCAAGAGTCGTAGTCTCCACCGGCTGAGCCAGCCGGACGCCCTCCATGCTTTTTTTTTTTTTTAAAGAAAGCTCTCGGGCACTCTCATTGTAACATGGAAATCTCTTCCACTGATTTTTTTCACGTTCCTCTTGTGTGGCCCCCATGACACGCTCCCTCCTGAGACTGAAGGGCTGGACACTTGTCCGCCCGGGAAGCCAGTGTGCAGGCTCCGTACCGACAACGTCGGCGGGAGACGAGGGGGCAAGGGTCTGCCGGGAGAGGCCCAGCAGCTTAGTGACAACCAATTTCAGGGGCCAGGGTGCAGAGCCCCATCCCGAATTGCCTCTACCCTCACCGTGGGACCTGGGGGAAGCCTCTGTGCCTCTGTGTCCTCACCTCTCCTAGTCCTCACTCGATGGGGTTCGAGGGCCTCTTAAAGGGTCAGTAGGTCAGGAGCAGGGCCCAGCCTCAGCAAGTGCCCCAGGACGGGTCACCCGGCTCTCTACCTCCGGGCGCAACCCTCTTGTACAGCAGGTCCCGTCATCCCGTTCCACAAGTGACCGCATCCGCCCCGTCCGCCAGCAGGCAGCTCTTCAGGGGTGCGGCCGTGCACGGACCCCAGCTCTCTGCCCCCGCGGCCCAGCCTGAGTCAGCCATCCACCTGGCCAAGCCGCCTTCCCTGTAACTGTTTCTATGAGAAAGATTCGAGTAGAACAAAAAGCAGTCATTTTCTTATTATTTTAGGATATTTACAGTGTCCTTTCCACAGGTGGTTGGGGGAAGAAAGGGGGCGGTCCCCTTTGTTCAACCCCTCAGGAACCCATCCCATGACCTCCTCCCCCTGACAGCTCGGGGGCTTAGTTTTGGTGATCAGAGCCGTTGGACACAAGTCCCCGGCAGGACCCAGTGACCCCCCCGAGTGAGCCTCCCACCCCCCCGTGGCTGGCCAGGGCCTCCTCGGGGAGCTGGTGACTGAGGGAAAACCTCATGGAGTCTGACCCCAGGGCTGGCGCCCGGCACAAAGGGAAGCCTGTGTCTGGCCTGCGGGCCCCTTCCCTGAGTCTCACCTGTCGCTCCCTTGGGGGCCTCCCAAACCCCCCGGGCCACAGATGTGACCTGTGCAATGGTGACTTCGGCCGGCCCCAGTTCCCTACGTCCGCCTTGTCCCCTGTGTCCATCCACCTTCTTCCTAGTTCTTAAGAAAATGATCCCTAGAGGACGCAGCCTATTTCTTGCAAACACAACACAAAGTAATGAATCTTTTTGCTTTTGTTTTTACGTCCTGGTTCCCTGAAGGAGGCGGTCAAGGTTTGGAGTTTTGTCACTCTTTTATCCTCCTGTAGCCTGTCTCCCTGGGAGAGGGGCCTTCTCGCACACTGAGCCGTCTGTCTGTGCCGCGCAGCTCCCCACAGCTCTTCCACCGCGGGCAGGGGTCTCTGCTTCCTCTCCCACCTCTGGGCCTTTCGTACCCCTCGTTTTTCTGTTCCAGCGCCCTTCGCTGACCTGCTCTGGGCTCCCCCGAGGCCTGGCGCCTCTGGTCTGTCCGCGCTCGCTGACACTGCCGTCTCTTTGACCCCCACGGCTCCTGATAGAACATTCTCAGGGGCCAGTTCATGGCTGGGTGTTCACCATGAGAAAGTGGGAGGCAGGGCGGGCGGCAGCCTGGCACAGACTACCTGCCTCCGGGACGTGGATGCCAATGCGCTGGGGTTCCCAACCAGGGGGAGAATCCTGGATGGGCCGAGGACAGGGCGTTCTAAATTGGAAATGGTACAAGCAGCCAGCTACGAACTGCCCCCAGAGGGTGCCCAAGCCAGTGTAAGGACTGAATTTGTCATGTGTGCTCATGTCGAGGGTCTCAGACTCACAGTTAACAAGGCTTCTCATTGACTTGGTTTCTTTCACAGGACCATCCCAGAGCCGAATATGAAGCCAGAGTCTTGGAAAAGTCGCTTAGGAAAGAATCCAAAAACAAAGAGGTACGGTGGCCGTTGCCAGTTGGCTTTCCTGGCAGTAAAACATTGTATGCACAATGCTATAGACCAGGGGCTCAGCAAACACTGTGTGCACACAACAGTACATACCCGGGCTCAGCAAACACCATGTGCACACAGCAGTATAGAGCAGGGGCTCCGCAAACACTGTGTGCATACAACAGTATAGGCCAGGGTCTCAGCAAACACCATGTGGTCATCAGCAGTATAGGTCCAGGCCCGGCCCCCAGAGAGTGGCCAGAGCATAAATATCTGACTCTGCCGGCCTCTGTCACAACGACTCAGTGCTTTCTGTAGCGCGAGAGCAGCCATAGGCAGCAGGTAAACAGATGGCCCTGCTTGTATTCAATAAAACTTTATCTATAAAAACAAGTAAGGGGCCAGGTCTGGTCCACAGGCTGCAGTTTGTCAGCTCTGCTATGGGTCTCTCGTCTCGATCTACCCTGAGGGTATCTCAGACCTCAGCCAACATTTCACCATTCAGAACCAGGTAGCTTTGCTGCTCTTTCATAGAACACTTGACATTTTAGCACCCCTTGTGTTCGATGTTGACGTATGAAATAGAAGGGTCTGCCCCACCAGCGTCCCGGAGCCAATGGCCCACTCCTTGTTTCCCTCAGAGACACGGGATTGAGAGGGGGGTATTTTGTGTTGTTCTGAAGATCACCATCTTTTTACAATAAGTGACTTTCTTTCTCCCCAAACCTGTCGTTCGAATTGAGTGTCTTAATGTTTGCAGCCTCAATTCTGGCAAACCTCTAGAGGTTTTTAATGAAGGTGTTTCATACGCCCTGGGACAAGCGCGGAGGGCCCTGGCCCCCGGCAGCCTCTCCTGTGGCTGGGGAAGTTTGTGTCTGTCCTTGAAGGGAGGGGAACAGACGCTCCCTGAGCAGCCCCCACCCACGTTCCCGTTCACACCTCAGCCTCTGGGGCTGATCAGGCGGACCTCTGGGTTTACCTTTCCTGTAACTGTGGCACACGGACAGGGTTTGCTGGTTCCAAGGGACCAAGGGTTGCAATTGCCCAAAATCCCATCGGGGGGGGGGTAAAGTGGATACAGCCACAAACCCCCTCTCGGGCCCCAGCTCCTGGGACATGGCAAAAAATCCGGCTTCGTCCTGCTGCAGCCAGCAAGGGGGTGCACCTCCCCGAACAGCCTCTTGGAGTCTGAGTGGGACTCGAGGCTGCGAATGGCCACAAAAGCACGAACGTCTGCCTGTCCCCGTGCGCACTGCCTCCTGGGCAGGCACCCAGCAGCCTTGAACCTCCCTGTGAGACCCTTGAGACCTTATCTCGTCCCCCCAAAAGCAGGGGCCTGAACACTACGGCCTCAGAAGCCCGGCAGGCCTCCCCTGTGGGCCACTAAGACCTGTGTTCCCTGCGGCACACTCCGCCCCCCGCCTGTGTCGGGATATACGGCCCCTAAGACCGTCCACCCCGTGCCTTCACAGTGGCCCCTCTGGTGAGCACAGATGAGGACTTAAAAGGCTCTGTGACACATGTCAGTCCTTTTAAGTCCAGACCTTAACCAAGGCCAAACAGCGCTTCTGGGCAGCCGTGCCAGGCACGCCTCCCAGACTCTGCCACCCTGCCTCCCGGCTTTCAACGCCAGAACCACAGGGATATGGGGTTCCTTTTCGCAGGGCTCTGGGGGCACCCCAGGCCCCGTCTGTGTCTGGGGGGCCATACCCCTCACCTCCTCCTCTCTGTCACTCGGCTCCCAGCTTCAATTTTTGGCTTTAATTCTTTCCCCAGCTATGGCACCCAATTCAGTTGCAGAAGAGAAGGAGACCCACCCCTTAGCTGGCACATGAACCAGCACTTCTTTTTTTTTTTATCTTTTTTTTTTTTTAAAGATTTTATTTATTTATTCAACAGAGAGACAGCGAGCGAGAGAGGGAACACAAGCAGGGGGAGTGGGAGAGGGAGAAACAGGCTTCCCGCCAAGCAGGGAGCCCGATGCGGGGCTCGATCCCCAGACCCTGGGGATCGCGCCCTGAGCCGAAGGCAGACGCTTAACGACTGAGCCACGCAGGCGCCCCTGAACCTGCACTTCTGGACATGGCGTCCTGCGTGTCTTTGCGTGATAAGCGCCCTCGAAATCACAGTGAACCACCTCACAAGGGGGCGGGTCAGAGCCCCGCCAAGCCTTTCCTGGGGGAGTCCACCGTTCCCAGGCCTTCACGGCCCCCCTTCCTTTAGAACGTGGGCGTCTGCACCTCCCGCTGGTTTCAAAAGCCCGCAACCCACATCGGCCTTGGCAGCTGGCACTGCGGGGGCGGACCCGTGGCCACGGGGACACGGCGGGAGGCCTGGGCCCCGCGGCTCCCAAGCCTCGTCACGCTTCACCCCACGGTGCTCTCTTGTTCCCTCCACCCGCCCTCAGAAGCGCCGGCATATTCCAGAGGAGTCAACAAACAAATGGAGGCAGAGGGTTAAGACCGCCATGGCAGGGGTGAAATTGGTACTTTTCTCTTTCGGGGGCAACGCGAGTCTTGACTGTGTGCAGACGATCCAAGCCCGTTGTGTTTTTCCTCAACAAACTCTGACTGTTGTAGTTTTTAACACGCTTCTTTGCCTTCCCGCCACGCCCATCGAGCTGCGACGTGTGTCGAGATGTCACTGCATGGCTTCCGTGGGTCTGTGGGGGGGGACGGGAGCTCGTGAAGCGTGCTTGTCACGGCTGCCTGCGTGTGGTTCTCGGTCGCCCCACTAACANATGTCACTGCATGGCTTCCGTGGGTCTGTGTTGGGGGGGACGGGAGCTCGTGAAGCGTGCTTGTCACGGCTGCCTGCGTGTGGTTCTCGGTCGCCCCACTAACACGCATGCCACCCGCCCCTGGAATGAGTGCCGGGGTACCGCCCTCGTCAGCATTTTCTGTCCTAATACGTGCCTCTCCCCATTTAAAAATCCACCCCCGTTCTGGAAAGATCGCGAGTTAGTGACGAGCTGCTGCTCAAGGGCCCCGCCAGCCCAGGCCGTCCCCGAGCCAGGGAGCCTTCAGGCCCCGTGTCGCCGCGGCGATCGGCGTTTTAACCTGTAATGCTACCTGCCTGTTTCAGCTTGCCCCGCGCAGGAAAAATAACTATTATGGTCTGGGTGGCAGAGGGCAAAACATCTCCAATCTTCGAGCCTGTAGTGAGGCTTTGGCCAGACGCAGGCATCCCCCAGACGCGGGCCTAACGGTCTGATGTAGAAAAGCATTTGGTGCCATGATGCCAGGGACGCAGGGGAGCCATTCTCAAACACGAGTACTCTTCCGTGGCAGCATCCGATAGGTGATGAGACCCCAGACCCCTCCTCGGATGCTGGATGTGTGCTTTCACTCATCACCTGCGGGCGTGTTGTCGTAAAGGTGTTCCTGAGTTTTTCTGTTGTCTGAGTTGTTCACACACACACCGCGTGCGCGCACAGACTTCTCTCCACCGTGACGGGTCCCACCAGGTGACCCGACATTGTTTCGTGTTGCAGACGGACAAGGTGAAGCTGACCTGGAGAGACCGGTTCCCGGCCTACTTCACCAACTTGGTCTCCATTGTCTTCATGGTAAGTTCCGGAAGGCTGAGGTGGGAGAGATCAGGGCGGCCCACGGGGAGACGGTGTGGCGCTCACCTAGACCAGAGTCAGGCATCAACGTGACGTTGGCCCTCATCCCAGAGTGGGGGGAGTGTCCACCACTGCCCCTCAAATGGGAAGGGGCCAAGGAGTCTGCAGGGACCCAAGGTCCCTGTAAAAATGGCCAGTCCCTTGTCCAGCCCAGGAGCTTTAAGTCCTGTGGCCCGCTACCCAGGGCCTGGGGTTGGCCGCCATGAATCGGGGCCTGAGCGTGTGTCCAGCAGCCCAAGGGCCTTGCGGGGAGTCTCCCTGAGTCCTCACAATCCCAATCCCACGCCGTCCTGCTGAAGAGGAGAGAGGCCACAGGTCTGGCTCCTCTCCCCAGGCCACCAGGCCAGAGGTAGTGGGTCCAGGTGCCAGGCAGGCCTTCTGCCCCGAGGGCCCCGCTGCTCCGTGCGAACTCCACTGCAGGCGGGGGCTTGTGTTGGTTTTTCCTCATGGACAAATCAGTCATAGCTCTGCCCCCGCTCCCCACTGCCAGGAACTTCATTCATTGAGCAAATACGGGTTGAGCGCCTACAGTGCCCTCTCCCCATATTCCTGGTCCTGCCAAGGCCAGGTTGAGCTCACCAGCCAGACCCCGGCGGCCCTTTTAACCCAGAGGGGGTATTGCCCACGGGAGGTGTTGCCTGTCGCAGGGGCACACCCGCCCTCCGGCAGGAAGCGGGGACACACTCCTACTGAGTCACCCTGCGGGCCGGCCGCCCGTCTGTACCTCCACATGCTGGCACGAGGCCGCCTCTAAGGCCGGGGTGGTGCCCTCCCCTGGGAGGGGCCCCTTGGCAGGAGCGAGGGAGTTTCCAAGGAAAGCCCTCATTCCCGGAGCTGGCCGGGGAGTGTGGTCAGGGTGTGGCGTGGGCAGCCAGAGCTTCCCGAGCAGGGTGTGGCCGCCGCCCGGCACCCACAGATGTGTGCAAAGTCTAAAATAGGAGCTTCCCTAGATTTCTGATGGCTGCAGTCTCCCTCGGGGCTGAGCCAGCCACAGCCTTTCCAAGCTGTGACCTGAGATGCAGCGCAGCCCCCACGCCACTGCAGGAGCGTGCCGGGAGCCGTGAGGGACCATCCTAGCGGGGCAGGGCCTCCCCTCTGCGCCCTGAATGGAAGGAAGTGACACAGGTCACCCAGAGGGGAACGGAAGGAGCGCGGAGCCCGACCTGCAGGCGGAGTCGGGTGTGAGCGACAGCCAGGCACAGCCTCCCCCCGTCCTCAGTGCGTCCTGGGGTTGGGGTCTGCCCGCATCCACACCCCAGTGCGGGACCCCGTGAGGACGAGGTCGTCTCCAGTGAGTTAGGGTCTGTGAGGAAAAGGAAAAGAAACCCAGGCAGACAGGCTGCTCCCCATGGAATAAACTCATCAGCCTAGCCAGTGCCCACCCCAGCCTCCCAGGCAGCTGCCAGTCTGAGCTTTATGGAACGTTCTGGTCCACCGGTGGGTTTGGCCAGACGAACGATGAGCCAGGTGTGTGGGTGGCTCGTGGAGAGGTTGGGAGAAGGGTCCCAAGCTGTCTGTCCCAGCCAGGCCTGCAGCCCCTGGGGATTGGACTGCCTCACATCCACCCACCTCCGGAACAGCCCTCCTCCCACTCAGGGCCACCCATGTTTCGGGGAGAACCCCTCTTCCCCGGAGTCAGCCTGGCTCACACAAGCCAGGCCAGCCCCTCGGGTTTCGGCCACCCGGTGCCCTGTTGGGGTCAGTGGGCAGGAAAGAAGGCGTGGTGCCCTGAGACAGGTGGCAGCAGAGATCCTGGGAACGCCAGGCTCCGTGGTCTCACCTGGTCAATCCCAGCTCGTGAGCTGGGCAACCTGGCCTGGTTAGCTAACCTCTCTGAACTTCAGTGTCCTCTTCCATAAAACAGAAACTAGCCCTTTGTCCATCTGTCTGTGGAGCTTTGACACCGTATAGCCTGGCAATTAGGGAGTGACACGAGCCCATCCGTGCTGAAGATGAATTGTTGCCGGGTGCGGGGAGCNCTTGTCCATATAGCCTGGCAATTAGGGAGTGACACGAGCCCATCCGTGCTGAAGATGAATTGTTGCCGGGTGCGGGGAGCCGGGCCGGGGGCTCTGGTCGGACCTGGCCGGCTCCCCTCCCTCCGCAGATCGCGGTGACCTTCGCCATCGTCCTGGGAGTCATCATCTACAGGATCTCCACGGCCGCCGCCTTGGCCATGAACTCCTCCCCATCCGTGCGGTCCAACATCCGGGTCACGGTCACAGCCACCGCGGTCATCATCAACCTGGTGGTCATCATCCTGCTGGATGAGGTCTACGGCTGCATAGCCCGCTGGCTCACCAAGATTGGTGAGTGTGCATCTATGCTGTGGGGCCTTGGGCTGGTCGCTTACCTTCTCTGAGCTTCATCGCCCGGAGAGCCGAGTACACGGGCACGTGCATCCCGCTTCTTCTAGAGGTTCCAAAGACAGAGAAGAGCTTCGAGGAGAGGCTGATCTTCAAGGCTTTCCTGCTGAAGTTCGTGAATTCCTACACACCCATCTTTTACGTGGCTTTCTTCAAAGGCAGGTAGGGACTGCAGTTTCTGAATCTCACTGCCTTTCCCACCTCCTTCCTCCCAGGGCGTTAGGAGGCTCTCCTCCCCATCTCCCTGCAGGTGGGAGGCCCTGGGCCCAGGGCAGAGCATTCAGAGTGGCTCCCACTGCCACTGAGCTCGTGGAGAGGCCTGGCTTCTGCAGGGGGGCGGAGCAACGGGGACCCTGGGCGCGAGCTCCAGCTGCCCCCCAGCAGGGTGGATGACTGATGGGATCAGGGCTGCAGGAGTAGGCATGAAAGCAGAGCCGTGGCCAGCTTGGCATTCCAGGCTAGTGGTGGGGTAAACTCCATGCCCGGACTCTCTGAGCCACCCTGGGCTTGGAGGGGCTTGTGGTCCACCCGTCAAGACTCACCCCGCCTTCCTGCCCAGGGCTAGCAGGTCTGATCCCAGAATCCCTCTTAGGCTTCTTCCTCAGCATCATGTCATGTAGTGGTCACCCTCCCGCACCAGGGTCCCCGAGCCCGGCCAAGGGGTCCGGGCCCCCTGAGATGATCCGTGACCACAGAGCAGGCCCTCAGAGGTCCCCACCGCTCCCCAGCCTGATACGGCCATGGCAGGTGGCAAGGTCTGTGCTAGGCAGCTTTGCCTCGGTCCCACGCCTGCCGCTGCCACCCCGGTCCCCTTCCCTCTTGGCTTCCTGCTGAGACCCCGTCTTGTCACACATCTGTGGGTTTGGGAGCTCCTGGGACACGCGACCACAGCACACCACAGTGGTCGTGTACCAGCCGCCGGAAGCCTGTGTGCACATCAAGGCTGCAGCTCCCACCTAGGGGTCTCCCCGCGCTCCCTCTCCCCTCCCACCATCCCCACTCATTCCAGGTTCGTCGGACGCCCGGGCGACTACGTGTATATTTTCCGTTCCTTCCGGATGGAAGAGGTAAGCGCATCTGCACAGCAAACGTTATGGGGTAGCGTCTCCCTCCTCTGGGGAGGGGGTTCTTTGCTGCTGACCCGCTGCTGGGGTGGGGCTATGAGCCTATTTGACATGTCCGTATAGCATTACCCTAAAAGGAGAAAGTCTCTTCAAACTCAGCAAAAGAATAACAGCCCTTTGATTTTTTATCTTTTTCTGTAAGATGCTAAGTGTTTTTTTTCTTTTTCGTTAAGTTCGGTTAATCAGGACGAGACAGAACTCAGCTTCATCCTTTTACTTTAACACAGAAATGCTCGCGTCTCCTCCCCTAAATCAGCACTGGTGACCTTTGGCTTCTGCTCAGCCTCTGCAGCCACTGTGGGTCTGGTTAGCGCACCGGCCACGGGACTTGCCCCAGTGGCCCTGCTAGACCAAGCCGGGGCTTCGGGGCCACCAGGACGTCAGCTGTCAGGGGAACCTTTCAGCATTTCCAATGCCCAGAATAATTCAGCTTATTAGAAAACAAGGGGTGGGTCTTCTGATAAAGCCCCTGTGAAATGGGGTAGAGAGGGTTGCGGTGGGCTTCAGGTTCAAGGTGATCTGGCTGCCTGGGGCAGAGCCAAGAGGTTCAAGCCCCTGAGTCCTGGCCGCTGAACATCCCAAGACATGGGCCTCACCCACCGGAACAGATGCTCGTGAAAAACCCATGAAGTGCTCTCCTGTTACATGATCTCGGCTTTTCCGTAAACGATACCATGTCAAATTCTTTAATGGTTGGAGAAATTGGGGAAATGCCTTTGTAAAATAGAATAAAGCAAAGGATATCATTTTTTTTAATGAAATGGTGGCTCTCCAACATGAAATCTGTGGTAATAGTATATGAAGTTTTGTTCCAGACCCGTAGAGGGGTCAGCTGTGCCCCAGAGGGTCACCCAATGTCCCTTGAGCTTCTATCACTCAGGCGAGTTAAGCCTCTGGCCCGTCCCACAGCCCGGCCTCATGCAGTGGGTGCAAGCCCACCTAGGACAGCGACATTTGGCCTTGGAGGGTTGGTCAGCTGCCTTACCACGTGGCTTCCCAACCACACAGGGCCCAGGCTGCCACGGCCGTGCAGGGCCCATGGATAGGCAGCAGTGTGTGGGACCAGACACTGGCCCTGGGGGAGGAGGAGGGGCCCCTAGACCCAGCCCCACTACTGCCCACTGCCTGGCAATGTGCTCCCCTCTCTGAGCCCCATTCCAGCCCTGACAGCCTGTAGGCAAGGTGCATCCGCTTCCTGGGACTGCTGTAACACAGGGCAGGTGGCCCTACAATGACAGAAATGTATTCTCATATGGTTCCGGAGGCCAGAAGTCCAAAATCAAGGAGCCAGCAGGGCTGTGCTCCTTCGAAGGCTCGGGAGACGGTTCCTCAGGCCTTGCCCCTCGCTTTGGGGGCTGCTGGCATCCTTGGCATGCCTTGCTTCTGGCGGGGGCCCTCGAGTGTCTGCTTCTGTCTTCGCATGGCCTTCACTTCTCTGTGTCTGTGTGTGTCCTGTTCTTATAAGAATCCCGGTCACAGGGGCGCCTGGGTGGCACAGCGGTTAAGCGTCTGCCTTCGGCTCAGGGCGTGATCCCGGCGTTAGGATCAAGCCCCACATCAGGCTCCTCCACTATGAGCCTGCTTCTTCCTCTCCCACTCCCCCTGCTGTGTTCCCTCTCTTGCTGGCTGTCTCTCTGTCACAGAAATAAATAAATAAATAATCTTAAAAAAAAAAAAGAATCCCGGTCATTGCCTCAGGGTCCGCCTGCTCCAGTATGGCCTCATCTCCACTCGGCCACGTCTACAAAGACCCTTTTTCAACAAAGGCCATATTCTGTGGTTCTGGGGGTTGGGATGGAGACATATCTTTGTGGAGGCCACATTCAACCCACTACGCCAGGGCTGCGGTCATCTGTCCAGGAGTCCATGATGGGGGCGGGGGCGGGGGTCTGATGCACTTGCTCTCTGCCCTGCAGTGTGCCCCGGGGGGCTGCCTGATGGAGCTCTGTATCCAGCTCAGCATCATCATGCTGGGCAAGCAGCTCATCCAGAACAACTTGTTCGAGATCGGCATCCCGTGAGTAAGGCCTGGGCCCCAGTCCGGGTGGGGTGGGGGGATTGAGATCGGCATCCCGTGAGTAAGGCCTGGGCCCCGGTCTGGGTGGGGCGGGGGGATTGAGATTGGCATCCCGTGAGTAAGGCCTGGGCCCGGGTCCGGGTGGGGCAGGTGGGATGTGGGGCCCTGGGGTGTCCAGAGGGCTCTTGAGGTGGTCTGGGTGACAGGTGAGGTGGGACCTGGGCGGGGAGGGGGTGAGAAGAGGAGGGGAAGGCCGGGCATAGCTACCCCGTGGTGGACAAGGAGAGGGTGGGGGCCCAGATGACCCCCTGCTCCGCAGCGCCCTGGGGATGGCATGGTCCTGACCCTCACGCCAGCCCCCTGCGGTTGGCAGAGGGAACCCCTCGACACTGTGCAGTGTCCTTGTGCCCTTTGAGAATCGTGCCCCGTTCCGCCTCCAAGGCAGCCAGCCCGCTGCAGTCAGGGACGTTTGGGATGATTTTCCATGACCCCCACCCCCCTCCCCATGCTCACGGCATCTGCTTGGCCCAAGCCGACCCCTGACCCTGTGGGCTCTCCCTGCACCTGTTTCCTTACGTCAGAAACCATATGATGGCACTTGGCCCCTGCCTCCGGGGGGAGGGCCCAGGAAATCATCAACAGAGAAGTCCCGGCTCAGAGAATTAGGAAGACAACCCGGAGGTGACCGTGGCCCTTGTGCGCAAGAACGTCTTCCCGGACGCTAACTGGAGTGACGCGGTGTTTCCCTCAGGAAGATGAAGAAGCTCATCCGCTACCTGAGGCTGCGGCGCCAGAGCCCCGCGGACCACGACGAGCACGTGAAGAGGAGACAGCGCTACGAGGCGGACTACACGCTGGAGCCCTTCGCCGGCCTCACGCCGGAGTACATGGAGATGAGTGAGCGCCGCCGGGCCTCCGGGGGCGGGGCGGGGCGGGGCGGGGCTCGGGGGATGCCCGGGGTGGAGCCTCGTCACCAGGATGCCCAGGCTCAGGGGCCCCGACCTCTCAGGGGGGTGCACTGGGGGGATAGGGCAGGTGCAGCTCTCATGGCCCCCGGGAGCCCCCCAACCCCACCTCCTCCCTCTCCTCACCTCCTCCCGACATGCCGGCCACACTGGCCTCCTTGCTGTTACCCAAACACACAGAGCTCCTGCCTGCCACGGGGCTTTTGCACTAGCTGTGCCCTGTCTGGAATGCTCTCCCCCTAACAGCTGCATGACTCACTCTCTCTCTTTCCCAGTGCTGTGCTCAGGATGTCCTCCGCCAGAGGGGTCTTTCTGACCACAGTGTTTAAAAGGGGACATCCCCTCCCCTGCACCCTTGTGACTCTCTGCCTCTTCCCCTGCTCTAATTCCTGTCACCAGCCGGCATCTGCAGTCCCCATCAGGCCTTTACCTCTAGCTCCCAGCAGAAGGATGAAAGTTCTGTGAAAACAGGACCTTTTATTCTCTTCACTGCCATACCCCCTACAGCTAGAACAGTTCAGGTGGACCGTGAGAGCTCAGTACCTGTTTGCTGAGTGAACAGACGAGCAAAGGAGGCTGGGAAGTCCCCTGCAGAGGGGTCCCAAAGTGTCAGGCCCCCAGCCACCATGGATAGCACATTTCAAATGCTGGCTCTGGGGCCCACCCCTGGTCGGTGCAGGGTGCGACCTGGGACCTTCCACTTTAAACAAATACTTGAGCAAACCCAAGGCCTACTCTGGGTGTCAAGGGGCAGGGTGGTCCCACGAGCGCTTCCCTCCTGCTGGCCCAGTGAGTCCTAGAAGTCACACCCAGCATCCCAGATGATTGTTCAAGAAACACCTTGCCACTGACTCAGAAAGAAAACAATCTCAAGACAGAAAAGGGAAATAGCATCGTGCTCAGGTGACATTGTCCGTTTTCTCCTGGAACGCAATCCAAGGTGAACCAGAGGTAGGCAGGCAGCTCCCTCACCCCTGTGGACCTCCACAGACCGCCATGGACCTGCTCCCTCCCTGGCTGTCTGGTGTCAGCCCTGGCGTGCAGGAGGAGGGCCACCCCTGCCTGCCTGGGTGGGGGGGGCGGGGGGGCAGCCGTGGGCAGGCACTGGAAGGGCAGCCTGGGATTGACTGGCAGACAGACGCTTCCCCAGAGTTTAATTTCTACAATGGCTGGAGGTCACATCCCGCTTTCCTGTTGGGCGTGGTGAGACTCCTGGGACGGGGCCCTGCCCACCCAGGGAGCAACCCACCCTGTGACCCAGCCGTACCCCGCGGCTCAGGACACTCTCCATCACACCCGCTGCTGGTCTCCTCCCCGAGGACTGACTCTGCTGGGCACCTGGAGCACACGGTGCCCGAGACTGAAGAGAAGGGCAGCTGGGGGTGCCCCAGGCCCATGCCATCTCCACCGCCCCCCCCCCCCCCCCCCCCCCCGCAGCAGGAGGCAGCATCACTCGGGAGTGAGGACCCCACAGCCCCAGGCCTCAGCGGCCCCACGTGGAACCCACGGCCCTATTTATCCGAGGCCTCCATCACCACCAGAGCCACCTGCGGACACAACCACGTGCGCAGAAGCGTCCCACGGAGGCCCACAGGGCGAGTGAGAAGCCAGCGGCCCTGTTCCCAGACGGAGGCTCCCACGGAGCCCCCCACCGGTGGCTCTAACAATGGCCACAATCAGCCCGCCAGGCACACGGTGACATTCTGCCGGCTTCCTTGTTTACCACCTGGCAGGCAGTGAGAGACCTGGGACAGACTGTACAGTCGAACTAGCCTCCCCTATGCTGTTCAGCAACCTTGACCTGACCTCTCCCTGGAGCCCGGCTCTGTGCTAGCCGTAGCATCCAAAGTCCAAGCCCCAGGGCCGGCCTGGTGACGATAGGGATGGTCCGAGAGGGGACACTGAGAGGGGCCAGATTGTCCTGGACGGTGGGCCCGTGCAGCTCCGTCCCCAAGGCCCAACGGAAGGGGACGATGGGGGCTCTTGGACACGCAGCGATACCGGCAAGCCCCCCAGGTCCCAGGAACCCCCAGCTACTGGGCACTGGGACCCTGCCTGGGGCCCTTGCCAGCCCTGTATGGGCTGAACGAGGCTGGGCCTTCACGCTCACGGGGGCCTTTTCCCCATCACTGATGATTGTCCAAGACTAGATGTGTGATTAGTGACTACATGCTTGTCATTTAGGAGTCCATGCTGGGGTCCAGAGCAAAATTTGGAACCCTCCCCAGAGCCCCCTCCTGGCCCAGGGTCACCTGGGGTCATGGTGGGAGTGTCCCCAGGGCCCCTCTTATGCAGGTGCAGGGGGCACGTCAGAGGCAGGGAGCCAGCCAGACCCCGCCCACCCCATGTGTTCAGCTGTGGCACCTGCCGTGGGGGCCCGCCGTGGGGCGCAGCGGCATGCTGACCGTCCCACTCTCCTTGCAGTCATCCAGTTTGGATTCGTCACCTTGTTCGTCGCGTCCTTCCCCCTGGCCCCGCTGTTCGCGCTGCTTAATAACATCATCGAGATCCGCCTGGACGCCAAAAAGTTCGTCACCGAGCTCCGCAGGCCGGTGGCTGTCAGAGCCAAGGACATCGGTGAGTGACTCTCGGGAGCTGGTTCTGCGCGTGTGCTGGGTTTGGAGGAGGGGTTCTGCTCCCCAGAAACTCGATCCAGAGCCGGCAGACCAGGGTCGGGCACGGGGTCTTCACGGGCTCCTGGATGCAGACTCGGGCTCGGCGTGGGGGGCGGGAGACCTCAAGGCTCCTTTGCACCCCCACCCCAACCTCTCCACTCCTGAGAGAACATTCCGGAACCTGTTGGGTGTCTGAATATCTCAACATCTGGCCACACTAGGAGGTCCCCGAGGTGCGAACACCCACCCTCCTGTCTGTGTGGCCCCGGAGCCCAGACAGAGCTGACGGGTGGGAAGCTCGTGTTAGGGGCTGAGCAGGCGCCTTTCCGTGCAGTGTATTCAGTGTCCACAAGCAGGAAGAGCTCTGTGTGGCTTGCCTGGAGAGTCAGGGCCGAGAAGGTTCTAACCCCCTGTCAGCAAGGGCTTCCTGTCCATCATCGTGCAGGAGAGGCAGGGGTGGAGGGATGGTGCGCTGACGGGGAGCGCGACGGCTAACCTGGTAGCCAGAGTTGTCAGCAACGCTGATCGTCTCACAGTGAGTCACCTTCACGCAGCCCGGACCAGTTTTCAAGGTGAATGCAAGAAAGTTTATATTTTATCTTGAAATTAGATGGAAAAATTACAAAAATACATTGGTTGGGGTCCTTTTTGACACAGTTTTTGTTGGAACGGCACATCCGTGTTCGCTGGTGGCAGACACAAGATGGACATGTTAGGAGTGTTATCTGTCATTTTTCCGAGATGAGGACAGGATGCCAGGATGATGGGCAGGGCAGACGTCATCAGCTGGAAGGCGGGGGCTTCTCCAGCCCTTGGCACTGGCTCGTCCTCGTCAGAAATGCTCCTCAGCCATCCCAACCCCCCCATGTTCGTGGGGCTCCTCGGTCCATGCCCGCCCTGGCGCCTGGTGGCACTGGTGGCATGGCCGTGCCCGCCGCTCTCCAGCACCGCCTCCTAGACGCGTGCTCTCCCAGGTTGAACGGTATGAAGTGCCATTCGCGCGCTCACGCATGGCCACATGTCACACATATGGGTGATTCTGTGTGGTTCACCGCAGCCAGGTTTGCACTGTGGCATCCACGGGGACTCCTTCAGGGCCCAGCTTTGGGACGGCCGGGAAACCTTGGCGTTCTGTAGCAAGGGGCTCCAGCCAGAACCGGGGCTCAAGTACAGAGGTGCATCTGTGACCTTCTGTCTGTCACCCTCTGGACGACCCAGACAATCAGCAGAGACTCTGCAAATAGATGCCCTCCCAGCTGGACTTGCTGGAAGATTTTGCTTGTGATTTTAAGAGGTTTTAAAAGTCCCCGAACTAACTGGCCCTCTGAAGTCTGCTCTGGCTCCCAGGTGCCTGATTCTGCCTCAGCCCTGGCTGTGGGGTGAGCCCCGCACCCTGCACACCACAGCCCTGGGTTTGCTGCTGCTCCAGGTCCGAGCTCAGCTCGGGGTTCCCTTGCAGGACCGTCATAGGCGCCGTGGTCTCTGGGCCTTGAAGACATCAATCTCACCCAGGGCTCAGTGAGCTGCATTTGGGCCCCAGGCCGCATTCACAAGTCCCCTCCCCGGATGAAGACGACATTGCCCCCAGGGTTCCCATGAGCTCCTCATGCCCTGCTCTGAGGGTGAACCCCAGAGGGCTGCGCGTGGCCTGGATCGCTTCCTGGGGCTTTCAGCCACGGGTCCTCCAGGGAACCTCTAGAGGGGGCTTGGGCAAATCCTCGGTCCCGTTTTCCCGATGGGGAGACGAAGGCCAGGGGGTTACCAAGGCTGAACTGGAACCGGAGACCCCAAGCCCCCAGCCCTTCCACCCCCCGGACCACCCATCCCTGTAGCACCTCCGTGAGCAGAGGGTTTGCCTGGAAAAGCTTACGTTGCACACCAGAGGCCCGCAAAGAAAGGGGTGGATGGGAGAGCTGGCCAGGCACTCCCTGGACAGCCCTGGCAATTCTGGAGCCCTGTGCCCGGTGGCAGTAAAGACAGAGTGTGGCCTCCTCGTCACTTTCCCCTGACAAAGGCCTGATTCTCAGGCACCCGGAGGCCCCAGGCGGGTCTGCAGTGGGTGTGTCTTTGCTTTGGCAGAGCCCCACTTCCCCTGTGGCCTCGTCCTCAAACCCGCAAACCCACCAGGGTCAAAGGGAGCACCCCAGCCACCTCCCAGCCTCTGTGCCTGTCGCGGGCGTGGTCCTTCCCACCACCAGTGAGGCTGGGACTCACGTCTGCTTTCTCTTGCCCGCGGCTCCCCTTCGTTCCCTGTTCTTACGGGTCAGCTCTCACTTCCTGGTTCCTGTCTGGTTGGTTGGAGGCATAATCTGCCCTTCTTTCCCGGTAAACTTTCCTTGAACAAGCCTTTGTATTCCTCCTCTGATCCGTGTGGGCCCCGAGGGGACGCCGGCCCAGTGGCCCCCACAGGCTGCACCCAGGGCGCCAGGGGTGGCTGGGGGAGGCTCTGGCCAGGAGGGGAGGCATGGTAAGTCACTGCAGGGACCCAGCTCCCTTCCAGTGGGAACCCGGCTCCAGCTTCCCAGCCCTGACCTCTGACAGCTGGTTAGCCTGCTTCCTGCTCTCACACGTACGCTTCTGAGCCTTCCCAGTAAGCAGCCTCTGCCCGCGTCGGGCTCCTGCGTACCGCGCATGGTCAGGCCAGACAAGACACCTGGCTGTGTCATTCTCGGAAATGGGGTTTGGTGTCCCCAGGGACAGCAGGGACACCTTAAAGAGGAAGACAGCGCCATCCCTCCCCTTCGAGGTTCTCCTACAAGGAGCCTGGAAAGTTTCCTCTTGCATCTGGAGGTCGTTGGAGCATGGCGTGCTCTGCAGCCTGCCTCCGGGCAGTGCAGAGGGAGGCCGAGCCCGAGGGCCGGGGCTGGCGGACTGGTGTGGCGTTTTTTGAACAAAACCCCATGATTATTGTGTGGGGTTCCCCGGGGATCTGGGACCTGGACACAGAGACGCCCGGGGCCTGTACGGTGCGCTCGGTCCTGGGCTCTGGGAAGCTCTCCAGCCCATCCCACAGGCCAGCCGGATCCCTCCTACTTCCCCTGCTCCCCTCCCTCGACCCGTTGGCCTGTCAGCTGGGCGGGGGCAAGACCGGTTCCCTTCCTCGTCCTGCGCTCAGGTGATGCCGCCTCCCCCAGGAGCCCCCTGCCCCGGACACTTCACCTGCGCCGGGCTCAGCCAGACCCCAGCGCCCGATCTTGGAGGTCGCAAACCCAGACCCCGCAGCCCCACGCTGGCCCCGTGAGCGAGTGAACAGTGCAGAGAACAGACCCGCAGTGCACGGCATGGCCTGGAAGGGGCGGTGGAGCCACACCAGCCCCGTTTGGGAGCAAGGCTCTTTCAGAAAGGGCAAGTCCAGACTTTTAAAAACACATCATCCCGGTCTGTAAACACCAGTCAGCATTTTCAAGTAGCACGTGAGCCCAACAAAACACCCATGCGCCGGGATGTGGCCCAAGGGCTGCCATTGTGCAGCCGCTGCTCTGATGCCAACAGCCTGGTTGGAAGGGGCTTTCAACGCTCTTGCAGTCACTCAGCAAACGTCTAGCGAGCAGTGCCAAGCCCCAGGTGCCAGACAGCATGCAAGGCCTGGGAGGGAAGCAAGGATGTGCAGTCCACAGCTGCCCCGGGAGCCCGGAGTCTGCAGAGACGCCCCCATCCCCAAGCAGCCAGGCGGGAAGCGCAGAAATGCTGAACTTGTGAGGAAGCGTCACCCCTGCCATCGCCCTCTCGCATCCCCGTCGGCGCTCTTGAGGGGAGCCAGACAAGGTGGGGTGGACCTGGTACCGGAGTGTGCACCGCGTGTTCCAGCAGGAAAGAAGGTTGAGAACCACTGCTTCCATGGGGAAGCCGGAACAGAACCCATGCCTCTCATCGTGGATCAGGTCCTGGCTCCTTCGGGTGGCAGGGCTGCTCATAGGAGGCAGGCCGCCGTTGCTTCCCGCACAGCCTGGCAGAGACGGGTCCACGGTGCCCACCAAACGCTCGCTGTGTTGAACAGTCACCTGCCAGGGCTGCGAAGCGAGCGACTGCTGCGCCTCGCACATGGACCTCAGGGGCTGCGTCTGAGCCTGCGGCCTCCACTCTCAGGCCTCGTGGGCCTGTGCTCTCGCTGTCTTTGCAGCTACGGGTCCAGGGGGCCCCCCAGCACTCGCTGCTATGGCAGAAATGCCCACTGGTAGTTCCCCCTGGCCGAGCGGCGGTCTCTCCAGCCTGCCACACTCTTCCATAACAACACGCATACCGGGCCACTGGCCTCCCACCCTCTCTGGGAAGTGCTGGTTATGCCCGTCTCAGCGGGGTCCAGGGTGGGGAGAGACCACCCGGGACAGGGCTCTGAGGCCCGCAGTGCCTGTGACACGTGCCTGGCCTGATAGGGTCCAGCTGGGCTGGAGGAGGGGGTCAGGCAGGGGCCCTGACAGGCCCAGCCTGCTCTGGGCCCTCAGATAAGGCGCTCCCTCGCCGGGCCCTGCTGGCCTCGTCCTGCTGCGGAGGCCGGGGGAGGACCGCGTGTTTGGCTGCTGGGGGGTGAGCCTCCCACTCGCCTGTAATTAGGTGCAGTGCTGGACCTCAGGGTGGCAGAAACGGGGGCACCCAGACAGGAAGTGCTCTGCACCTCACTGCCGTCAGGTCGTTCTGCTCAGGTCGTGACCCCAGCGTCCCCAGCCTGGGGCCCTGGCATTGCTTTTTGACCCCAACATACAGTTAGAGGCCTGTCCCTAAATTCTTTTACCATCAGAGTGACATGGCAGGGCCAAGACATGGAAACCTCATGGGTTTGGTCTGCACCTACTCTTACATGGACCCTTTTGGGCAGGAACCGCATCCAAATTGAATCTTTGTCCCTCTGGAAGGAAAGGCTTCATGTAGGCCAGTTAGCGGTCCGAGCAGGTTCACGGGTGCAGAACCACTCAGGGAGCAGCTGATTTGAGGCACCCCTTCTAGAAGCTCCAGTTTGCTTCCAAACAGCTGCTGAGCCGGGACCGCCGAGGCTCTGTCATCAGCCAGGATCCCCCCCCCTGAGCTCCAGAACATCTGCTCATTCACACAGACCTGCCCACCGAGGAAGGGACCAAGCCGGTGCTGCTCGCCTGCTGGCCAGGGTTCCTGACAGCCCGCTGCTGAGCTGACCTGAAACTATGCTTCTCTTCCCCCCCCAGGAATCTGGTACAACATTCTCAGAGGTGTCGGGAAGCTGGCCGTCATCATCAACGTAAGTGACGTCAGGGGCCTCAGCTAGACGGAAGCGCCGGCTGGGCTGCCAAGGTGCTGGGTGCCCCTCCCAGGGAAGCCGGGTGGAGTCTCTGTCTCCAGCTTCTGTGCAGCCCAGCCTTCTGGAAGCTTCTCCTCTTCAGACATGTCCTTTGGTCTATTGAGAGGTTGGGACGAGCTGTGGGTGAGAACGACGAATTCTCCTCGACCTTTTTCTATAACCTTGAGCAAAATTCTCCACCACACTCACCCTGGCCCCTAACTCCATTCCCTCCCCAGAGTTCTGAGAATATAAGAGAGAGAGAGTGAGAGAGACAGACAGAGGCAGAGACAGAGGCGGAAAGAGACAGAAATTCCTCCCTAGCGATCATTCTGCTCTCATTTTTAAAAAGTTAGCTTTGCCCCTTTATATGAAATGCACGCCTATTCTTTAAAGGTTCAGGAAGTGCAGAAACACGGAGACAAGGGCGAGAAGCCCACCAGCCGCCTACACACACATAGCTTGCTGAGGACTTTGCTGCCCCCACCAGCCTCCTGCCAGGCAACCCTGCTCCCCAGCATCTCGTCCACACCCTCCTGCCACATGGTGCCCCCCCAGGTCCTCTCCTCCCCCTGAGGTTAGGAGGGCGGTGGCCCCTCTGTCATGAGAACCAGCCCTCTGCCCGCCCAGGTCCACGTGACTCTTCCAGGGCCTGGATCACCCTGGGCTTAGCGGCCTAGCGGTCCCTAGCCCATGCTTCAAAGCCAGGGCTGAACCCCAGCCATGCAAACAACCATCAGACAGCCTCGGAGGTCCGCAGTGCCACCACCCCGTGACCCTCACCCCTCCACCTGCAGGCAGGCTGAGGCTGAGCCCTAGAAGCTGACCTTTTACACACAGGCGGCCGCTCCCGGGAGCAGACACAGCCTGGGGCCTGCACGCCCGCGATGCTGGGTCTGGGCACTGGGCCCCCACAGCACAGGAGGTGAAGCTCAGCCCCAGAGAAGAGATTCTTGGAGCCTGGGACACTGCTTCCCTGCTTGGAGGCGGCCCCACTGCCAGTCCAGGCTCAGAGACCCCTGTTAAAGGGCCACAACAGGCAGAGCGTGCATACGGGCAGCAGCGGCTCCTCATCCTGACCTGGGCGGGCGAGCGGGTGCAGGCCTCCAAGGGGGGAGGGCACGTTTTGATTGGGGGGGCAGTGCTGGGAATGCGATGCAACCGTCTGGAGCACAGGGGTGCTGTGAGCAACTGGAAACCAGCGAGACCTCTCACGGGAACAACCAACAATAGTAATAATGGCAGCTAGCATTTCTCGAGCCTCTAGAATGTTCCAGGCCCTTCTACGCTCTTTGCATGCATCCACGCACTCGTGCACACACAGCCTTCAGGGAAGGGACTGTCATTGCCCGTCGTACAGGTGAGACAGCCGAGGCACAGAGAGGCCCGGTGACTTACCCAACACTGCACAGCCAGAAAGCAGCAGGGCTTGACCTTACCCCGGGCTGCCAGGCTTTCAGCCCCTGCTCTGGTATTGGCACCACACCAGCTGTCCCCAGAGGCGGCTCTGGAATAGGATGAGCTGAGTCAGAACATCGCCGTTCACAAAGCTCTTTCTACTCCCACGTTCCCTTTCAAGTACACCAGGAAGGTGAAGCATGCAGAGCACAGAGAGGTTAGGTGACTTGGCCGAGGCCACACAGCCAGTGAGAGGCAGCATTTGTCCCCAGGCCTTCCTGCTCAGGGGTGTCCCGTTCCCTACACCCAGGTCCTCCCAATGTTCTGGTCACCTTGCCACCTTGTGGGCAGAGTGTCACGTGGCCAGGCCCCAGGGCTCTCTCAGGGCGAGTCCCCCTCCCGCACCCAGCCGGGAGTCTGCACTCACTGCCCTGTCCCCTGGCCCAGGCGTTCGTCATCTCCTTCACGTCCGACTTCATCCCGCGCCTGGTGTACCTGTACATGTACAGTGAGAACGGGACCATGCACGGCTTCGTCAACCACACCCTCTCCTCCTTCGACGTCAGCGACTTCCAGAACGGCACGGCCCCCAATGACCCCCTGGACCTGGGCTACGAGGTGCAGATCTGCAGGTATGGCTCAGAGCGGCGTCTCTTTCTGAAAGACACGTGGGTTTCTGGGAAGCCCCTGTTCAAGCAAGGATTCTTTCAGAGGCAGGTCACAGAGTAGTTCAAGCTTGCGGCAAGAAGTGACTTATTAGCTCCTTTCTTTAAGAGGGCAAGGATAGCTTCAGATATGGCTGGATCCAGGGGCTACAGTTTGCCGTCAGGCCCCCTCTGGCACTGCCTCCCGGCTTTGCATTCCTCCATGGTGGCATTGGGTTCTGGCGGCAGTGAAGACACCTTGTCTGCCCAGCCATCCCAGTGGCAGAATGTCTTTCTCAATAGTCAGCAAAAGTCGGAGTTAAATCTCACTGGCCTGTCGCGGACCACGTGTCCATCCCTAAATGAAGTGCTGTTGCCGGGGCGGGGGGGGCGGGTAGAGGCTAGAGCTGGGGCGTGTGCCAGGGGTGGGGTCACAGTCAGAGAATGAAGAGGTGCTCAGGAGAACAGGGTGCTCTGACTTGGGGGAGGGGTACTGGATGCTGGGCAGGCCAGCTGAGATGGCCAGACCTGTGGGGCCCCACCTGCTGGCCAGACGCTTGGGGTGTGCAAGGAGCACCCCAGGAAAGATGGAGGCAGGGCCAGGCATGGGAGGCAGAGCTGAGACCTGGCCATTCCCTGAGCTATTTTCTACCTGTGCCACCCTGGGTTAGGGTCTGGGGACCCAGGACTGGCACAGTCCCTGCTATCCAGGAACCTCGGTGCAGATCAGTATAAAGGGGGGATCGTAGTTAGAAACCCACATGAAGGGTGGACACAGTGGGGTCACTCCAGGGGACAGGACAATGTGCGCAAAAGCACGGAGGTGGCAATCAGTATGAGCTACCCCAACCCAGCTGAGATCCAGGCCACAAAAGACCTCAGGGGCTGAAATACACGTCAGAGCCTGTGCGGTAAAGCTCGGTCCCTCCTGCACGGGGAGGCCTGCTGACCCCTCTGACACGTAGGTCCATGAGGCTGGCCGGCATGTCTCTGTCACTTTGACTGAGGAAAGGGGAGTGGGGGCAGCTGCTAGGGTCCAGGGTACTAAGCAACATGAAGTGACTTGCAGCGATAAGACAGGCTCAAGAAACGGGAAAACGCACCCCCCCCCCCCCCGCATGGGGGGAGGGAAAGCAGGCGCGCNGTCCCCGGCTCGGGCGCTCCTGACAGCACCGCAGACAGCGGGCGTCCCCACTGGCCCTGAGCGACTCTGGCGCAGGCACACAGTGTTCTCTTCCGCGTCAGGGCGGGGATGGTGCCTGCCCCGGGCCCAGGTACAACACTGGAAAGGAACGAGTTAGATCCAGGTCTGCCAGCTAGACGGGGCATGTGACACTGCAAGGTCTGCGGTGCCCATCCCGGCTCCGGCTTTCCGAATCCTGCCCGCCCGCACGCTTCAACATGCGTGTAAAGGGGCCGGGAATTCACAGAGGCCGGGAATGATCCCCTCCCAGGTTCGGCGTGGTCACCTTGGAGAGGGGACGGCCTGAGGCTCCGGAAGTGCAGGGAAGGGGGCTCCAGACACCCTCCCCGTCCTTCAGCACACGCACGCTCCAGGCTGGCGCAGACAGGTGGCCACCCCCCCTGGACCCCTTCTCCTCCCGCGGCACCGACACTTTCCCTGCATCGTCTCGACCCTCCACGCTAAGTGCACGAGCTTGACCCACTTTGCTGAAGGCCCATTTTAGAGGAAGAGGAATTACAAGCAAAGGAGGCAGGAAGATATGTGGTCAGAAATTCCTTCTGAGACGTCCACGTGGCTATTCACGGTGCTAGCCTCGGTTTCCAAGCACAGGACATTGGGTGCAGCTCCGTCCCACGCATCAGCCCAGGTCCTGGCCACATGGGGAGAGGCCAGGCTGACAGAGCCCAGACCCATTTATAAGAGTCTTGTAGATTTTACCCCCACGGAGTCAGAAGACCGTGGATCAGACCACTCCGCTCCCCGGGATTTGGGCTCCACCCAGGCCCTCCCCCGTCCGTGGGCCAAGATCCTGCACTGCAGGCCTGGGAGCTCCAGGCCCTCGCCAGCCGCACCCACGCAAGCTGCCTCTCGCAGGAACTGGTGGCAGCAGGCACAGCGCCCAGGCCAGCCTGGGGCGGTGGGTGTGGGAGATGCAGGGCAGCACTCAGAGCTTCAGGTCACTGCTGGCTGCCATTTAAGTCTGCACTGAGACAGGCACGGTCTCATCTCATCCCCAGAGCCACCCCAGAGAGGACATTATCAGCCTCCCCAGGGGCGCGGGCAGGCTGGGTGCCAGAGCTAGGCAAGGAAAATGTAAGATCGTCTCTGATTGAGGTCAGTGCAGATGGTGGGAGGTGGCCTCTGGACAGGGCTAAGTGGGCTTTGAGGGATGCCTAGGAGTTTGCCAGGCGACCCCCACGTATTTCCTAGCATCCCAGTGCAGCTGGCCTTGAGCACAGAAAGAAAAGGGAGGAGCGAGTGTGCGTGGCCTCTGACGCTGGGAGAACAGGGGCTGCCTGTTCCCATCAGAGAGCAGTTGTACAAGTCCTGTGTCAGTCTGCAGCTGGCGTCCAGATAGGATCGTTCCCAGAGAGACCGAGCCAATCTCTGGGTCTGGCAGCTTAGCACCCAGTGGCTCCTCGGAAGCCCCCGTCCAGTCTCCTCCAGGAGTAAGGCTCTGTGGGCGAGAGGCCCTGTCTGTTGTGTGTTCCTGAATGTCCGCCCCTGAAATGGGAGCTGGAACGTAGTAGCTGCTCGCTAAATGCTTCTCATGTGACGGAGAGGATGCCAGACTGAGGCCCAGAGAGGCCAAGCCACTGCACGAGAACACACAGCAAGGTGGTCATTGGTTCCAGGGCCAGGCCAGGGCCGTGCCCCCAGAGCCAGGTGCCTCCTCTTCTGGCCTCCCTGCCACTAGACCTCAGCGACCAGCAGGGGTGCCCTACCTCCCTGAACCCAGAAACTGCCCCCACCTCAAGTTTATTCCGACGGCTTTGGGGAAGCTCTTCCCATGTGCAGCACAGGATCAGCCCCATTAAAGCCAACAGTAGCCTCTGAATTCGGGGTGCAGCTGGAGGGCCTGGGGGGAGACAGCACCCCGGGTTATCATCCTCACCACGCTCCCACACTGGGCATCTCGGCTTCTGAGAAGGAGAGGACGGGGGCGGGGTGCTCTGAGGGGGGACAGTGCAGGCCGGCAGGGCAGTGGACAGGCAAGCAAGAACGATCACGTTCCATAGAGCGGGGGTCGGTGGGAAGGCCCCGGCTGGGGGGGGGTCTGCTCGGCAGGAAGTCAGTGGGCGGCGTCTACACTGCTACGTCAGGGGCAGGGTGGACAGGGTTGTGTACGGACAAGGAGAGAACAGCCAAGGAGTTGCAGCCGGAAGAGAGGACGAAGGCCAGTGGAGGCTTTCCTGCTGTCAGCTCAGCCGCAGGGCGCCAGCCAGGACCCCCCGTTCTGCTTGAAGACCCCTGTTGATTCCTGTCTGTCTCTGCAGGTACAAAGATTACCGGGAGCCCCCGTGGTCAGAGCACAAGTACGACATCTCCAAGGACTTCTGGGCCGTGCTGGCAGCCCGGCTGGCTTTCGTCATCGTCTTCCAGGTGTGGCAGGCCCTCGTTTCCAGAAGGTTTGAGAAGCAGGCACTGAGGAAGTGTTCTGAGCCCAGGACAGGGTCAGAAGGCCGGAGCTGGCCCGCGTTGGGAGCGTTGGGAGACCTGGAGGCCTGGCAGCCCTGGGTCCCTGTACAAGGACAGGTCCCAGGGAGGCAGAGGGAGGGCCTGGGCCAGCACTGGTGGTGGGATTTGGACCTCTTTGGGGAAGACAGGGTTAGTTCGATACGAGTGGTCTTTATTGAAGGAGACGGGGAGGAAGGGAGACCCAGCTCGGCTTCTCACCACCTCTATGTAGCAGAAGACACCCGGAGGGCAGGACCAGCACCGGCAGGAGGAGGGCAGGGG
>NC_048233.1:87843307-87853826 GCF_002007445.2 Ailuropoda melanoleuca
GGCCGGGAATGATCCCCTCCCAGGTTCGGCGTGGTCACCTTGGAGAGGGGACGGCCTGAGGCTCCGGAAGTGCAGGGAAGGGGGCTCCAGACACCCTCCCCGTCCTTCAGCACACGCACGCTCCAGGCTGGCGCAGACAGGTGGCCACCCCCCCTGGACCCCTTCTCCTCCCGCGGCACCGACACTTTCCCTGCATCGTCTCGACCCTCCACGCTAAGTGCACGAGCTTGACCCACTTTGCTGAAGGCCCATTTTAGAGGAAGAGGAATTACAAGCAAAGGAGGCAGGAAGATATGTGGTCAGAAATTCCTTCTGAGACGTCCACGTGGCTATTCACGGTGCTAGCCTCGGTTTCCAAGCACAGGACATTGGGTGCAGCTCCGTCCCACGCATCAGCCCAGGTCCTGGCCACATGGGGAGAGGCCAGGCTGACAGAGCCCAGACCCATTTATAAGAGTCTTGTAGATTTTACCCCCACGGAGTCAGAAGACCGTGGATCAGACCACTCCGCTCCCCGGGATTTGGGCTCCACCCAGGCCCTCCCCCGTCCGTGGGCCAAGATCCTGCACTGCAGGCCTGGGAGCTCCAGGCCCTCGCCAGCCGCACCCACGCAAGCTGCCTCTCGCAGGAACTGGTGGCAGCAGGCACAGCACCCAGGCCAGCCTGGGGCGGTGGGTGTGGGAGATGCAGGGCAGCACTCAGAGCTTCAGGTCACTGCTGGCTGCCATTTAAGTCTGCACTGAGACAGGCACGGTCTCATCTCATCCCCAGAGCCACCCCAGAGAGGACATTATCAGCCTCCCCAGGGGCGCGGGCAGGCTGGGTGCCAGAGCTAGGCAAGGAAAATGTAAGATCGTCTCTGATTGAGGTCAGTGCAGATGGTGGGAGGTGGCCTCTGGACAGGGCTAAGTGGGCTTTGAGGGATGCCTAGGAGTTTGCCAGGCGACCCCCACGTATTTCCTAGCATCCCAGTGCAGCTGGCCTTGAGCACAGAAAGAAAAGGGAGGAGCGAGTGTGCGTGGCCTCTGACGCTGGGAGAACAGGGGCTGCCTGTTCCCATCAGAGAGCAGTTGTACAAGTCCTGTGTCAGTCTGCAGCTGGCGTCCAGATAGGATCGTTCCCAGAGAGACCGAGCCAATCTCTGGGTCTGGCAGCTTAGCACCCAGTGGCTCCTCGGAAGCCCCCGTCCAGTCTCCTCCAGGAGTAAGGCTCTGTGGGCGAGAGGCCCTGTCTGTTGTGTGTTCCTGAATGTCCGCCCCTGAAATGGGAGCTGGAACGTAGTAGCTGCTCGCTAAATGCTTCTCATGTGACGGAGAGGATGCCAGACTGAGGCCCAGAGAGGCCAAGCCACTGCACGAGAACACACAGCAAGGTGGTCATTGGTTCCAGGGCCAGGCCAGGGCCGTGCCCCCAGAGCCAGGTGCCTCCTCTTCTGGCCTCCCTGCCACTAGACCTCAGCGACCAGCAGGGGTGCCCTACCTCCCTGAACCCAGAAACTGCCCCCACCTCAAGTTTATTCCGACGGCTTTGGGGAAGCTCTTCCCATGTGCAGCACAGGATCAGCCCCATTAAAGCCAACAGTAGCCTCTGAATTCGGGGTGCAGCTGGAGGGCCTGGGGGGAGACAGCACCCCGGGTTATCATCCTCACCACGCTCCCACACTGGGCATCTCGGCTTCTGAGAAGGAGAGGACGGGGGCGGGGTGCTCTGAGGGGGGACAGTGCAGGCCGGCAGGGCAGTGGACAGGCAAGCAAGAACGATCACGTTCCATAGAGCGGGGGTCGGTGGGAAGGCCCCGGCTGGGGGGGGGTCTGCTCGGCAGGAAGTCAGTGGGCGGCGTCTACACTGCTACGTCAGGGGCAGGGTGGACAGGGTTGTGTACGGACAAGGAGAGAACAGCCAAGGAGTTGCAGCCGGAAGAGAGGACGAAGGCCAGTGGAGGCTTTCCTGCTGTCAGCTCAGCCGCAGGGCGCCAGCCAGGACCCCCCGTTCTGCTTGAAGACCCCTGTTGATTCCTGTCTGTCTCTGCAGGTACAAAGATTACCGGGAGCCCCCGTGGTCAGAGCACAAGTACGACATCTCCAAGGACTTCTGGGCCGTGCTGGCAGCCCGGCTGGCTTTCGTCATCGTCTTCCAGGTGTGGCAGGCCCTCGTTTCCAGAAGGTTTGAGAAGCAGGCACTGAGGAAGTGTTCTGAGCCCAGGACAGGGTCAGAAGGCCGGAGCTGGCCTGCGTTGGGAGCGTTGGGAGACCTGGAGGCCTGGCAGCCCTGGGTCCCTGTACAAGGACAGGTCCCAGGGAGGCAGAGGGAGGGCCTGGGCCAGCACTGGTGGTGGGATTTGGACCTCTTTGGGGAAGACAGGGTTAGTTCGATACGAGTGGTCTTTATTGAAGGAGACGGGGAGGAAGGGAGACCCAGCTCGGCTTCTCACCACCTCTATGTAGCAGAAGACACCCGGAGGGCAGGACCAGCACCGGCAGGAGGAGGGCAGGGGNACCCCTTGAAGGGGTCTGCTTGAAGACCCCTGTTGATTCCTGTCTGTCTCTGCAGGTACAAAGATTACCGGGAGCCCCCGTGGTCAGAGCACAAGTACGACATCTCCAAGGACTTCTGGGCCGTGCTGGCAGCCCGGCTGGCTTTCGTCATCGTCTTCCAGGTGTGGCAGGCCCTCGTTTCCAGAAGGTTTGAGAAGCAGGCACTGAGGAAGTGTTCTGAGCCCAGGACGGGGTCAGAAGGCCGGAGCTGGCCCGCGTTGGGAGCGTTGGGAGACCTGGAGGCCTGGCAGCCCTGGGTCCCTGTACAAGGACAGGTCCCAGGGAGGCAGAGGGAGGGCCTGGGCCAGCACTGGTGGTGGGATTTGGACCTCTTTGGGGAAGACAGGGTTAGTTCGATACGAGTGGTCTTTATTGAAGGAGACGGGGAGGAAGGGAGACCCAGCTCGGCTTCTCACCACCTCTATGTAGCAGAAGACACCCGGAGGGCAGGACCAGCACCGGCAGGAGGAGGGCAGGGGGTTCCCGGCCGACTCCAGCCCTTGGCCAGGAGCCAGGGCACCCAGCTTCGTCTGGTCTCGGGGGAGGGGATGGGCTAAGAACTCAGGTCAAAGGGATTCCCAGTGGACAAGACCGGAGACTGGGGACCAGCCTGGTGCCCGCAGCAACTACAGTCCCAGAGCTGGGGGGGCATCCTCAGCCACGTGGGCCCAGCCACGGTTCACTTGTGTACCCCTCACATCTGGAATCCCAGGGACTGGATTCAAGCCCCAGCTCTGCCGTTTACAGAGAGTGTGGCTGCAGGCAGACTTCCACCCCCTGAGGCCCTGCTGCCTCACCTTCAGCTTTCCATAACACTCTGCAGTGGGAACAAGCATCGGGGGCTGAGTTTACCAGAAGCAGAGCCTGAGACAAGGATTCTGTGCAAGTGGGTTACTGAAGGAAGCTGCCCAGGAGAGAGGAGGGAGAGCAACAGAGGGGGAGTCTCAGCTGGAGACAGCCTCACCGGATCCTGCAGAGAGATCCAGAGCACGAGTCCCAGCACACACAGGCCCCGCGGGAGGCAAGAGAGCGCCTTTTGTCTGCCCATGTTGNGTGTCGGCTGGGCGTTGGCTGTGGTCTGTTCAGACCAAGAGGCAGACGAAAGGGGGGTTTCCTGGCAAGGAGGCAGCTGTGAGCATCAGCAGCCAGCACTGGCCACAGCTGCGGGCTGGGAGCACCAGCACCATCCACAAGGTGGCTAACAGCCAGATGTGCTAACAAGGGATCACTGGACAGAGGTTTTAAAAACCGATTTCAGTTCTGTAAAAGCGGATCATTTGTTTCCTCTGCACCCGAGTGTCTCCGGGGGGAGCAGACTTTCAGGGTGGCCCGGGGAGGCCTTGCAAATTGCAGAAGGGCCTGTGGCATCCTCAGAGACTAAGTTCCCTCCGTGTGCTATTTCCATTTTAACGATTTTCCTTAAAGCCTGACACTTGTTCTATTTGGTGATGCGTGACCAATCCAATCATCTCTTAAGCTTCCCGGGCCTGGGATTCAGAATTATTCAGAAACTTGCTATTTACTGAGCTCAGAGTCTTTGTTGAAGTCAGCAGCCATTTCTGGATGGCCTGCTGGCTGGTTTCCTGCCTCATTTATACCTTGGGGGAAACTGAGGCCAAGGGAGCCCCAAGTATGTGTCTCAGCTTGCAGGCTGGGAGTGACAGGGTGGGGGCGGAGGCGGGGGCAGGGGAGGTGGCGAGCATCTCCTGCCATCCTCCTCCCCACCCCCACACACTGACTCTCCTTCCAGAACCTGGTCATGTTCATGAGCGACTTCGTGGACTGGGTCATCCCGGACATCCCCAAGGACATCAGCCAGCAGGTGCACAAGGAGAAGGTGTTGATGGTGGAGCTGTTCATGAGAGAAGAGCAGGGCAAGCAGCAGCTGCTGGACACGTGGATGGAGAAGGACCGGAAGAAGGATGAGCCGTGCAACAACCATGGCCCCAAAGCCTGCCTGGACAGCCCCGAGTACCCCGGGGGCGCCCTGTAGCTGCCCCCGGCCCCCCAGCCGACGGGCGCCCTCCCCCAGCCAGGCCCGGTGGCTCCTGTGTTCGTCGCAAACCTGGAAGACCACCTTCTGATGGGACAACATTCTTCTGTCTTTTTTCTGTTTTTTTCCTCCTTGTTTTTGCACAAAACCATACGCAGGGAATTTTTTTATCTTTAGTATTCAAGGTTAATCAAAATGATCGCTGGGCATAGGGTGAGAACGCGCGGGAATGCGGGCGCTTTGCAGAAACAGTTCTTGGGAACCACAGGTCTCCTTTGCAGTGGAAGGTGAGCAGAGGCCTCCAGGAAGTGTCTTTTCGAGTCTGCCCAATGCCTTTAGAGAGATTTGAGATGGTGTTGCAACACACTGGATAAACGTCGTGCAGTCTGGGGGGGGGAATGGAAGAACGAGGTTGACACCAGTTTCAGAAGGCTCACCGGCCGCCAGGTCGGAAAAGTCAGCCGGCTTTTCATCTTCTGTTTTCTGTAAGTTCGGAAACCAAGACCCTCCGGCCAGAAGGAGAAGTGCCCTGGCCCTGTCCACTCAGAGGGCCTGTGAGCTTAGAATTTACTCTTGGAGAACCTCGGGGCAGCAGGTGTCCCTCAAGGCAGCAGGTGGCCCCCGCTGTCAGAGTCCCCACCGTCAGCTGCACACCTGCCGCTCCGCCATGAGCCGACCTCAGAACTGTTCATCTACTTGGTGGGACAGAAAAAAAAAAAGAAGAAGAAAGAAAACCAGGTGGGCAGAAAATGAGCAGAGAGGACCCCAGAGGCATTTCTAATGATGGCTTCAGGTTCCACGAAGTCTTTAAGGCATCGGGAGAACATTCACAGCTTTACAATATTTATTGGGTTTTTTAAAAAATCAATTCTAGGGTGGATTTGAGGGTTTTTCTCTGTCGCTCCAAGGTGGAAGGAGTTTATTAGTTAACCAAATATCGTTGCGAGGAATTTGAAACACTGTTACTACCAAAGATTTTTATTAATAAAGGCTTCTATTTTGGTAACACTTCTCTATATTTTTACTTACAGGAATGTGACTGTGGGACAGTTACCATTTTAAAGCTTGTAAAAACGAGTCTCACAGATGGCAGGAGTGATCTAAATTTGCAGTCATATGCTAACCAATTCTCTGAAATTTCTCAAGCACCAAGAGAAACCTAAAAAGAAATGTTTCATCGAAGGGCGGGGACAAAACAAATGTGTTTGCCGTGCACGTGTGGTCGGCGTGAGGTCAGCCCCTTCGGCCGCCAACCCCGACCGCCGTCCGTATGCGTTTGCTACAGTCGTGGGGGCGCTCCTAGTTTCTCTTGTACAGTAAGTAGTTGGAAATGGGGGTTTTGTATATAAATACTGTATTAAAAATTAGGTGATGACCAAAAATCCTTTTATGGAAACCATTTTTTTTTTAAAGTGAATGTACACAAATTCACAGAGGACCGTGGCTGGACCTTCATGCAACTAAATAAATTTGGATACACAACCACTGTCTTCACTCGAACGCTGTCCGTGTGACCTGCACCCCAGGAAGGTCGAGAGGCTGTCCCCAGGGCCCCCTGGCTGAGCTGCAGATTCGGGAGGGATCCTGGGCGTCCACACCCCCCCCCCGGTGCCAGACACGTGAACTGTTCTGGATGCTCCTGGGACATCATCTCTCTGTGAGTGTGTGTATGTGTGTGCGCACACGGACGTGCACTGTGTGTGTCCATGTGTTTGCATGGGCACGTGTGTGTGTGCTTGTGCATGTGTGCACGTACCTGGCGTTTATGTTGGGATGGGAGTCGTGCTCACGCCTTCCCAGCATCCTCTTCCACGACCCTCAAATTCCCACCCCTGGTCCCACCAACCCAATACGGTAGCACTGAGGATTCCGTGGACCTACCATGTCCCCAGCCCTCATGGGGACCCACCTAGGGTCGCCAGTGTGTTCGTTTGGGCAAGTGGGGACCTTTTCCAGACTACCACCTCTAATCACCACCATTTCATGAAAGAAAGGTATTTTTCACAGCTAACGCCAGCAAAGCCACGCAGCCCTGCTAGCTGGGGACAGTCCTTAGAAACTTCTCCGCGTGGTTCCACCGTGGAGAGCTTCGGCGCCCCATAGTGCTTGCGTTCCCGCGCCCCCCAAGAAGATCTGCAAAGCTCAGTCTCCCAACGTCCCGGCTGCCCACTGTCAAGAACGTCCTTCCAAAGTTGGGAAGCGCTTCCTTCGTCCAGACATGAAGGCCGCACCCGGGGTCAGCATCACAGGGACCTCCCCTCCCCACGGGTCCTCCCACAAGCCCTGAGGGCCCACGCAGCAGACAGAGGAGCGGCCTCAGAGTGCAGAGGTGACTTGCCCAAGGTCACAGGGCTCCTTAGCACCTAAGCCAAGACTGGCACCCAGACCTTGTAGACATTTGTTCATGCTACGTCCCAGCACACAGCAGTGGACAAAGTGGACTGGTCCCTTCCCTCAGGCAAAGACTTCTTGCAGAGGGTGTGAAGTGCCTAACCAGAAAATGGACCCCGGAACCAGATAGTTTCAGAGGAAGAAAGAGATGCTGATAAAATAGAACAGGGTTGGGCAGGGAGGCCCCCGGGGGCCTGAGCAACAAGGAGACAGGATGTCGAGTCCTGGAGGAAGGCAGGACAGATCAGGCAGCAGAAGGGCAGTGCAAAGGCCCTGAGGCAGCAGACAGCTGACTGGAAGGGAGGGGCGTGGAAGGCAGCAGGAGGCAGGGTGGGAGGGGTATCCAGGACCAACTCACACAGGGTTCCCTGGCTGCGTGAGGATTTCGAGCTTGGTGGTAGATGCCACAGCGGGATCTGAGGGGTTTTAACCAGCCCAGTGATGGGATCTGACCCACCTTTTGAGGTCATGGCAGCTGTCGTGGGGTGGGGGGGATTGCAGTGGGATGGATGGGAAGCCAGAGAGGGGTGTTGCGGAAATTCAGAGGGCGATAGTAAGGCTTGGATGAGGGTGGTAAAGGTGCAGGGAGAAAAATCAAAAGATGATGTCACAGAGACCTGGGATCTGGCCGTGGAAGGACCCCCAGAGATCAGCTGGTCAGCTGGCACTGTTATTTCAGACAGGAACAATGAGGCCCAGGGAGGGTCAGGGCTCCAGAGCAGTCACACAGCAAACCGGCAACACAGCCGCCTCTCGAACCTGGGCCCCATGACCCCCAACACTGAACAGTGTCTGCTACTGGTCCTGGAGCGGTGTGGTGCCCACGCACAGAGGACAGCGATGGGCAGTGGCCTGCAGGGGCTGAGGTCGGGCTGGGGATCACTCGTGCTTTGGGGATTCTGCTTCCCCCCTCAGGTAGGGGCTGCCGTGAGCTGCATCCAGCCCAAGACAATCTCCATTTGATAGGTTCAGTGTTGGCTAATTTTTTTAGTTGATATATAAAAACCAGGCAAATCTACATAAAAACCCAGATTCGAATGAATTTGAAAAACCCAGAATGAATGTGAAAATTCAAGCCATCTGACAACAAACACAGCCCCACTTTTCAGCATGTCACTTTGGGTGGGTGGATGGATGGATGGATGGATGAGGGATGGATGGATGGATGGATATGGGTGGATGGGTAAGTGAATGGATGGATGTGTGGATGGACTGATGGATGACGGATGGGCGAATGGATGGGTGGATGCAAGGAGGGTGGGTGGACAGATGGAATGATACATATGTGGATGCGTGGGTGGATGGACAGATGGATGGGGATGGCAAATAGACTGACGGCTGGGGCTTTCTGCCTTTGCACTGCATGGACCTCGGAGTCAAGCTGGCAGGGGTTTGGGTGGAAGAGGTGAGGGGCAATGTGGAAGGTAAGTTCTGATGCCTTCTGGAGTACAGATGTGTCCGCGGCAGGCAGCCCACCCACTGCTCACTCACACAACTCTTGGCAGAGGAGTGGGTGACGCCTGACACGCTGACTTGGACCACCCAGGCGTTTTAACCCGGTTTCCTCCGATGGGCTGGTGTCTGCTGCCCCCGCCAGCAGCCTGCCAGGGATGCCTCCCTGGGGAAAAGGTAACATTGTAGATGCTGAGGGCTGATTTCCTCCGCTCCGCCAAGTACGTGATTTGCCGTGTTCCGTTCTCATCCCCCCTTCTCTTCACGCCTGACCCCTGCGCCCTCCCAGCTCTCCCCCACCCCCACATTTTTACTGCAGCACGACATCTAGAAAACTGTACATCTTACGTGTGCAATCGACTGCCACACACACCTGTAGCCAGGACTCAGAATGTCACAACCCCTCAGCAGCTTCTGGACACCCCTCCCACCGGGTGGTGACGGGTCCTGACCTGCGGTCCTGGCTTCCAGCTGCAGACCGGGGAGCCTTGTTCTGCTTGTCGGTGGCTGCTGCCCTCTGCTGGCTGACTGTGGGAGCTGCACCAGGGAAGGAAAAGCCACCGCCCGCGGGGTCTGTGCTAGCGTTCTGGCTGCTTCTGGGGTAAATGACTACAAACTTACAGGGCTTAAAGCAACACAAAAGCATTATCTTTATTGCCATAAGTCGAACATCCAACACAGGCCTCACTGGGCTACAATCGAGCCATCTGCAGAGTTGGACCCCTTCTAACGTCTTCCAGCCAGCCGTGGGGGACAGTCCTTCCCTATTGACAAGGACTCGGGGTTAGACTAGGTCCCCGGAGATCACCCAGGACAATCTCCCCAGCTCCAGAGCTGGATCTTTATCACATCTTCTTCCACGTAAACTAACTCACAGCCCTGGGAGGGAGAATGTGAACATTGTGGGGGGCCATTTTTTGCCCTAATGTATGCCTTCCCATCATCAGAAAAGGGCCTTTTTCTTTGGAAAAGACTGACTAACCTGCAAGCAAAGTCCACAGTCCCTGGATATTTGAGGAAAGACTTCATCACAAATGATACTAAAACAAAAGAGAAAGTACCCAGGGGAACTCGGGACAAGACAAGGAGAAACAGAAAGGANTGAGGAAAGACTTCATCACAAATGATACTAAAACAAAAGAGAAAGTACCCAGGGGAACTCGGGACAAGACAAGGAGAAACAGAAAGGAGATGACCCTGCTCACCGTCCTCCCAAGATCAGTTTGCATCCATGAAACCAACAAATGCTTTCTCTTAAAACAAACAACAGAAAAAGGCACAACACTAAGGGAGACAAAATACGTAAAATGGACTTGATCAAAATTTTAAACTTTTGTGCATCAAAGGACACAGTCAACACGAGGGTCAACTCACAAAATGGGAGAAAACATTTGCAAATTGAATTTCTGATAAGGGAGCCCTATCCAGACTATAGAAAGAATCCCCTCAACTCAACAACAAAAAGACAGCCGCCCAGTGCAAAATGGGAAGAGGACTTGAACAGACCTCTCCCCAGAGAAGACAGACGAATGGCCAAAGGCATGTGAAAAGATACTCAGCACCATGAGTCAAATTAAAACCACAGAGATAACCACCTCACGCCCACTGGGGCGGCTACTATCCAAAAACAGAGAGTAATCAGAGTCAGCAGGGATGTGGAGGACGGGACCCCCAGGCACGGCAGGTGAGACCGTAACACGGTGAGACCACGGTGGAGACACAGTGGTAGCTTCTCAAACACTTAAAAATAGATTCACCACATGACCCAGCAATTCCACGTCTAGATGTTCGCACAAAAGAATTGGAATCAGGGGCTCAACAAGGTATTTGTACATCCAGGTACACCTGTGGGGTCCCCTCTGGTCAGCTGACGGGGGAGAGAAGGCTCGGGCCCAGCTTACAGATGGGTCTGTCCCGGGCTCAGGAGATGCCACCCGGCGTGGACAGCTGCCACGCGACAGCCCCGCCCCAGGACGTCCCCGAAGGAAGTGGTGGAGGGAAATCCTCCCGGGGGGCAGGACTTTGGGCAGTGCGCCTGCTTATGCACTGTGCTCAGAAGGAGAAACAGCCAGACGTGAGATTACACGCTGATTCCTGGGCCGTGGCCAGTGGTTCGGCTGGACGGTCGGGGACTTGGAAGGACCAGACC
>NC_048233.1:87853926-87987382 GCF_002007445.2 Ailuropoda melanoleuca
GGGGGTGGGGTGGGGACTGATCCTGACCGCCAAGGGCACATGGGACCACTCTCCACCGTGGCGTTAAGGAATGAAGAGTGTCTGGAACACAGCAGGTCCTGTAGGGCGTCTCATAGTTGGACCACCCCGGGTTAAGGTCGATGGGAAACCACAACGACCCCAGCCAGGCAGGACTACGAATGGTCCAGACCCTCCAGGGAGGAAGGGGTTAAGTCACTCCACCAGGTTGAGAACCAAGCAGCTGGGGTGCTTGCTGAAGGCAAAGGGCCTGCAGAATGGGGAGTGGAAGGAGGTGCTTACAAACACGGCTTGACCACAGGACCTACTGCCATTACAGAAGTGAGGGCTGTGTTTGTGTCATGAGTATTTCCTCCCGATCTTCCTATGAATCTGCGTGTGTGTCTTTGTTTTCTTTCCTCTCTTATCCCCTTATCATATAACGTAATATATATTGACTTTACGTCACAAGAGCTAAGTACTGTTAATGTCACATCACAGTATTTAAGCTAGGTGGTATCAGAAGAGTAAACATCCCTCCAGGCCTTTACTTCCTGTTCTGGGGAAGGCGTTAGCACACTTTCAGATGGACGCAGGATACATTTTATCATGTTAGATGGAATCACAACCTCCTCGTTGTCTTTATTTGGAGATTAAGTATGGTTTAAGGAAATGTGTATGGGTGCCCAAACTAAGACAAATGACAAGGCAATGGTACAAATAACTTTATGCTCACAAATTTCTACAGCTTAGGGGAGAAAAAAGAACCAATTCCTCAAAAGCTGCCCCAACTACCAAAACTCAATCGAGATGAACTAAACAATTTAAATGCCCTTATAACCATCAAAGAAATCGAATTCATAATTTAAAAGTTTCCAAAAAAAAATCTCCAGGCCCAGATTCTTCCGCTGGAGAAATCGGCCAAATATCTGAAGAAAAATTAATGCCAATTTTTCATACTCTCTTCCAGAAAAGAGAAGAGGAGGGAACACTTCTCAACTTATATTATGAGGCCAGTATTACCCTGATACCAGAAACAAACCAAAAACAGTGGGAGGGAAAAACTACTTTCATGAACTGAAATGCAAAAATCCACAACAAATATTAGCAAGCAAATCCAACAACGTAAAAAAAGAATTATATGCCATGAGCAAGTGGGATTTATTCCAGGTGTAAGAGGCTGGTTAGACATGCAAAGCTAATTCCATGCAGGGGCGTCTGGGTGGCTCAGTCCGTTAAGTGTCCCACTCTTGATTTCAGCTCAGGTCACGATCTCAGGGTGGTGAGGTGGGGCCCTTTGTCAGTCTTCGGGCTCAGCAGGGAGTCAGCGTGAGAGTCTCTCTCTCCTTCTCCCTCTGCCCCTCCCCCCACTCATGCTTTTTCTCTCTTTCTCTCAAATAAATAAATGAATCTTAAAAAAGAAAGATTCATGCAACCCACCACATCAGTAACCTGAAGAAGGTAAATCATGTGATCATATCAACTGATACAGAAAAAGCATTTAACAAAATTCTGCAACCGTTTATGATTTCAACGGCAGCAGCTAAAATTCTCAGCAAGTTAGGAGTAAAGAAGCATTACCTAAACTTGACAAAGAGCATCTGCAAAAAAAAGAAAAAAGAAGAGAAGAGAGAGAAGAGAAGAGAAGAGAAGAAGAGAAGAGAAAGAAAGGAAAAGAAAAGAAAAAAAAGAAAAGAAAAGGAAAAGGAAAAGAAAAGAAGAAAAGAAAAGAAAAGCCCACAGCTAACATCCCACATAACGCTGAAAGACCAAATGCTTCCTTCCCCCCTGCTTCCAAGTGTCACATTCTGGCAGGAGAGATGGGTGAAAAGTGCAGAGCAGGAAGCCAAGTATTTGGTAAATCAGGAGACAAGAGATGTGCAGGGACAAAGAAACAGGGTTCGCCCGCAGGGGTGTGGTTTGACGCTCCTTGGTTGACCTCCTGCCTCGAGGGGCTCCTTCTCAGCCTCTTTCACAGTCTTCTCCACTTCTCTCAAACAGGTGGACCCCCAGGGCTCAGCCCTTGACCCTCTTTTCTGTCTGCTCCTGCCACAGAGGTGACCTCGTCTTGCAAGTGCTCTAAGTACTGCACTGGTGAGGGCTGTCCAGGGAAACAGACCAATAGGATATATAGAGATCTATAAAAGAGACGATTTGTCATAGGAATTGGCTCGAGCGATCATGGAGGCTGAGAAGTCCCACGACGCACAAGCTGGGGACCTTGGAAAGCCAGGGGTATAGCTCAGTCTGAGCGTGAATGTCTGAAAATGGGGTGGGGGAACGGTTCTCAAGCGGAGAATGCAAATTCTCCCTTCCTCCAACGTTTTGCTCTATTTGGACCCTTAAGGGATTGGATGATGCCCGCCCGCACTGGGGAGGGCCATCTTCCTCACTCAGAGCACCAATTCAAATGCTCAGCTCTTGCAGAAACACCCTCAGAAACACCCAGCCTCTGGTTGACCAGCTACCAGGCAGCCCTTAGCCTAGTCAAGCTGACACCTAAAATTCACCACCACACACACTATCTATCTGGTGACTACTCCCCAGTTAACGTCTCCTGCCCAGGTCTCTGTTCCAAAACCTAGTCCCGTGCATGTCACTGTCCAATCAACATCTCTAGAAGGTCCTCCCTAAACCCCCACCCACCCACTCAAACCTCACCTGGATTAGTCAGAGGACCTCCTCATCCTTCAAACTTTCCAAGGGTCCTCAGTCCCCCTCCGTTACATACATCCCCAAATCGAAAGAAGGCTGCCTCCTTCTCACCCCTACCCCCTCTCTCAGTCCAAATACCCTCATCTCTCATCAGGGTTATCCAGCTTCTATACATGGCAGAGTGACCCTCCAAAAATGTAACACCGAGTTCATAGCAGCATTATTCATAACAGCCAAAAGGTGTTGTTAAAAAAGGAACAACAGGCCCAAAATGGAGTCACTTTTCCCCAGGGCAGCAAACCAAGACTCACACGCCAGGTCACCGCTCCCAGGAATGTAACCTCACACTAAACGATCTGGGGTTCGCTGCTGGGCAGTAGTGAGGTGATCTGCATGATAGACTCCCACATTTCCCCAAAGGAAGGTGACCTTGCCAGAACAATCCACTCTTCCTTAGAAAACTTCCTTTTCTTCCCCTTCTGCCTATAAAAACCTCGTTTTGTACACTCAGCTCTCCAGAGCTTTCTACTTGCAACATGGGATGCTGTTTGGTTCGTGAATTATTGAATAGAGCCAATTAGATCTTCAAATTTACTACATTGAATTTTGGTTTTTAACAGTGGAAACAACTGAAATGTCCATCAGCTGACAACTGGATATATACAAATGTGGTCTCTCCGTACAAGGGACTACTATGGACTCATGAAAAAGGAATGGCGCACCATCACACGCCACAACATGGATGAACCTTGAAAACATTTTGCCCAGTGAAAGAAACCAGGCAGAAAAGGACACATAGTGTATGGTCCCATTTATATGAAATGTCCAGAATAGTCAAATCTAAAGACGCAGAAAATAAAGTAGTGGTTATCAGAGTGAGCGGAGGGAGAGGGAAAGGAAGGAACTGCTAATAGCAGGTTTCTACTCAGCATGACGAGAATGTTCTAAAATTACCTAATGGTGAGGTTTGCACAACCTTATGAATATACTAAAATCCCCTGAAACGTATACTTTAAACGGGTAAGTTATATGGGTTGTGAATTCTGTCTCAAATATATATATATGTATATATATATATACATGTATATGTGTGTGTGTGTATATCTACTTTTTAAATTTTTTTTATTTTTTAAGGAAACTCGGATGCTTCACTCCTCTGCTTACACTCTGCAGGGTCTCCTCTCAAAGGGGTAGTGAAGCCAGGTCTGCACCTGGCCCATGAGGCGCCCTCCTAATCCACCCCTCCCCACTCCTCTCTGGCAACCCCGGCCTCCCCCTCTCTGCTCCAGACGCTTCGGTCCCCCAACTGTTCCCGGAACCTCCTCTTTCACGTGCCTCTGCTGTGACTGTGCCCCGCCTGTACCCTTCCCCCCCAACACCCACACACCTGGCCACCGGCCCCTGCACCTGGTCCCCGCACTTGCACCTGCGCAGTGAAGCCGGGTCTAATCGTGCCCCCAACTCCACACTCCCCAACCCCTTACCCTCTTTGCCCTGGCCCTTAGTAACTTCTGGCATACTGCACCACTTTCTCATCTGTATTATGTAAGCTTGGGTACTGATGACATAACTCCCGGCAGGCGGGCACTTCTCTTCGCTCCCAAATGTGTTCCCAGCACCTACTGCCTGGCACACAGCAGTCGTTCAATAAATACTAAAAGCATTCGAACGCATAAATGGCTATAACTTCCAAAACGAAATATTCGTAAAATCAAACTTTAAAACTTCAATAAACCTCTGAACAGTCTTTTCCGCCGAGAAATGCACAGCGAGCATTAAAAGACCCTTTGCACTCTCACAAATTTTAACAATAAATATATTTATTATCGGCGTCCGCAGTGCAACACTGCCCGGGAAACGCAGGTCCACCCTCTCAGTCCGCGCCTGGGTCTTGGACCCCGGGGCCACAGTACCCCACTGCGCGGGAGATGGTCTTCGGGGCGCAGGCTCGGAAGCCCTCCAACCCGGCGCCACAAGCTCTCCGGCGAGGTCCCCTGGCGGCGCCCTCGTGCCTCCCGGGCGGAAACGCCTTCAGTCGGGCCAGGGCCGCATGCGCGGGTCCCGGAGGTCTCGCGAGACTTCGGGAAAGCGGGCGTAGGCGCGGACTTCCGGTGGTAGGGCCAAGGACTTGGGGCCTGCGGCGCAGGGTCCGTGACGCGGAAGGCGGGCCGCCGGGGCCGCGGGGCCGCCGGGCCGCCAAGAGGACGGTGGGGCGGAACGGGGCACGCGCGGAAGGCCGGGCCGGGCCCCACCGAGGCCCGCCGCCATGGACCCGTTCCTGGTGCTGCTGCACTCGGTGTCGACCGGCCTGTCGAACGACGAGCTGACCGAGCTCAAGTTCCTGTGCCGGGGCCGCGTGGGCAAGAGGAAGCTGGAGCGCGTGCACAGCGGCCTGGATCTCTTCAACGTGCTGCTCGAGCAGAACGAGCTGGACTCCGAGCACACCGAGCTGCTGCGCGAGCTGCTGGTCTCCCTGCGGCGCCAGGACCTGCTGCAGCGCCTGGACAACTTCGAGGCGGGCGCGGCGGGCAGGGCCCCGCCGGAGGAGCGAGGTGGGCGCGGGGGGCCGGGGACCGGGAGGAGGGGCGGGACCGGGCCCGGGAGGCTAGGGGACTGACCGAGCCCGGGCCCGGCGGAGGCAGGGCCAGTTTGCCCAGCAGTAGTTGTGGCTAGTCAGCCGCGCTAACCTTTCCCAGGTTCGATTTGAGCAGATTTGCTCTAAACACTCCTGGGAGACTGGTGAACTGCCCACTTTGCAGATGGGAGAGCCAGAACTCATAAAAGTTGACTTACTCTGGGTTGGAAAACGTGAAAACACATACCAGTTCAGTATTTTCTCCATCAGCCCCCTTCCTCCGGCTTAACTAGAAATTACTACAAAGGAAAGGGCGTCGCTCACTTCCTCTGGGTGGGAGGGGCTAGGTGAGCCAGCTGCTGCGGCATTCGTTTTCCTTCTGCCTCGGGGAATGCCCCGCTGGTGCCCTTGACGCAGTGAGAACAGTACTGAAAATGGCTCTAGCCCGCCGTTTAGTTCTCAGGATAGCCCCGTAGTTAGGTTCTGTTCTCTATTCTTATTCGTGTCTTACAAGCCAGGGGGCCATGGCTGGAAGGTGAAGTGAGGAGCTTAAGATGCACAGCCCATCAGTAACAGGAATGAACTGAGGCAGCCATGGCTGGGTGGGTGGTATCAGCACCTACGCCTCTCTGACCAAGTCCTTCTGTGTGGCTTCCTACCCTGTGCTCAGGCTTCCCCTCTCTCCACCCTCCCCTGGGGCTTGCCGCGGTTTCGAGGAATAAAAATGAGACCTGGGTAGAGCAGGGTTTCTCAGCCACACCCCCGTGTTCTCCGAGCCCTGGGAGGGGGTCATGGGGCATGCTTCCGGGACACCCCTCATAGGCTTGAAGCTCTGGCTTGGCATCAGTCCTCCGGTCACCAAATCAGAAAGGACAGACCTGTGACCACACAGGTGTTACTCTGTAAAGACCTGTGTATAAACAGATAGACTCAGTGCTGTGCAAACGGAACAGGACACAGAAGAATTACGTTTTCAAGGGCATTCAGTGGACGGCAGATTGTTGACATAATACATTTAAAAGGCAGTTCACAAAATACAGATCATAACATTTTAGATTTCTATGTGTCCGTCTGTATTTGTATGTGTGTAGATACGGTGTGTTGCGGGAGAGTTCACCGGAGATTAGCAGGTAGGGGTGGGTTGATGAGGGCCCGTCCCGTATTACTCTCGCACAGAAGACGGGACAGCGTCCTGGTCGAGAGTGGACCATGGGCACCAGACTTGTCAGGGTTTCGTTTTCTGGCTGTGCCGTTGTCTAACTGTATGACATCAGGAAAATCACTTCTCTTCCCTGTGCCTCAGTTTCCCCCTCTGTACCAGTGGTCACAGTAACACAGGTGCCCGCCTGCCCACCTCCAGGGGCCAGAGCAGAGTCGGCACACAGGCTGACGGCATCTTGGGGGTCTGTAGCTGAAGATACACGTTTGCTGGGGCCCTCCAAGCGGCATTTTGTCCTTCCGGTCTGCTTGCCCTCCATTCCAGAAACTGCCTGTTAGGGTCTGTAATGCCACACCGGCTGGTCTCAGTCGTGACCTTTCAGTAGATGAGGACCTGGTAGCCAGGGACCGAAGACTGGTGGTCAGTCCAGGCGGCTTCCAAAGATTTGGCTGCCATTTTCTTGCTCCGGGCTGCCGTACAAAGGACCAGAACTCGGGGCCTTGAAGCAACATGGAACTGATCCTCCCCAGTCCTGGAGCCGGAAGTCAGAAGTCAAGTTGTCGGCAGAGCCAGGCTTCCTCCTTCCACCATTTCCAGAGTCTGGGGGCTCCGGGCATTTTTTGGCAAATGGCCACCTCTCTCCAGTCTCTGCCTCCATGGTCACACGGCCTCCTCTTCTGTCTGTCTTGTAAAGGTACTTGTCACTGTATTTCGGGCCCACCTGGATGATCCAGGATGACCTCACCCCAAGGTCTTCCACTTGATCACATCTGCAAAGACCCTTCTCCAAATAAGTTAACATTCGCAGCGCCAGGGATTTGAGGTGGACATGACGCTTTAAGGGCCACCATTTAACCCACTACAGGGTGGGGCGGGGGAGCAATTCCTTTTCCTTCCATTGGACATCTCCCAGGCCCTCCCTCAGTTTCCCCCACTCCACCATTAGCTGCACTGCCACCCACGCCAGCCATCACCTCTTCAGCAGGCCACACCTTTTGGGCAGTGTTTTTGGAGTGGGCTGGGGGCAGGACTGGAGGCCCCCCTTGGGCTTTCTCTGACCTTCCCCTGGCCCCTGCTGCTGGGTGACTCCAGCCTCTGCAAGAGGACCTCTTATATCCCCAGCACTTAGGTCAGCACTGAGAAGCCCACTGGAAGTGTGGGGTAACTTATCTCCTAACAAGCTCCCCAGACTTCTGATAAATCATTTTCTTCTCTCCCCAGACCTGCGTGCGGCATTTGACATCATCTGTGATAACGTGGGGAAGGACTGGAGAAGACTGGCCCGTCACCTTAAAGTGACAGACGCCAAGATCGATGCCATCGAGGAGAAATATCCCCGCAACCTGACAGAGCAGGTGAGGGAGTCACTGAGAGTCTGGAAGAGCACCAAGACGGAGGACGCAACAGTGTCCCACCTGGTGAGGGTGCTCAGGGCCTGCCAGCTGAACCTGGTGGCCGACCTCATCGTGGAGCATCAGCAGGCCCGGGGCCTCGAAAATGAGAACGAGAACGAGAGCTGTAGAGGCGGCGGCGACAGCATCTCCGTGTCCTTGACATCCTGGGACTCGGATGGGCCCGCCTTGGGGGCCCCCTGGTGACCCAGCTGATCTTCTCCGGGGGCCCGAGGGCATCCGCACAGCCCCAGCTTGGGTCCTCCCACCAAGCCTGACCAAGTGCCTTCCACTCGCCGGTGCTGTGAAGACCTGGCCGTGAGCTGGTGAGGGGGGGCCCAGCGCTCGAGCCACGGCTGGCTTCTCAGTCGGAGCAGGCGTTCACAGAGCGCTTATTCTGTGCCCGGCAGGGCTTCGGGCACTGTGCAGGTGCTTTCATTCACTTGTCACAATGGCTCTTGAGGGGGAGAGTCTGTTGTCCCTGGAAATGAGTCCCTGGGGGGGGGGGGTTATCCATGCCCCGCACACAGAAGGACCGTCAATATCAGCGGTGATCAGCATTGTTACTCTTGGGGTGGGGGAGCCATGTGCGGTCGGCAGTGGGAGAGCTGGAAGTGGAGCCAAGGCTGTCAGGCGCCAGAGCCCACACTGGGACCACTCGGTCACTCTGTGCTGCCACAGACGGCCAGAGGCTTTGAGGCCATCCGTGTAGACCCGTACACCGGGGCTGGTGGCGTGGGGATACCTTGTGGGCTCATGGCCCTTGAGGGTGTCGGGAGGGGTAGTAAGACTGGGGAGGAAGGCTTGCGGTAGGACTGTTAAGTGCTCGGGTGATTGACACAGTCAGTGCTCTACAAACATTAGTTCTTAGAAATATTAGGATTTCTGTGATGCCACAGTTTATTACTATTTTGTATCAAAATCATTCTGATAACAGGATCTTATAATTTTAAAAAGTGGTATTTCTGCTTCTACGGCAATCCTACTAAAGCTTATTCCTTGATAGTGGAAAGCTCCATAATACAAAGAATTTTACATTCCTGTTGAGCATTACTTCATTTCTCATATTCTCAAATGTCCCTTTGTGGTCAGTTTCAGTACCCCTTGCCGCCTGAGGCTGAACCGTGAACTTGGCAGCTGGGCTTCATAACAGCTCCAGGAGCCGCTAACGGGGAGCGTGTGCGCTCAGCAAACTGGTCTGCTGGAGGCCACCTTTCACCAGCTTCGGGCCCGCCTCCCGCTGAGAGGCCTCAGAGAGCTAGGTGGCCGTCCCTTGTTCAGGCCTTCCAGCTGTGACCTTGGAAAAGCCACACGTGATGTCCTGCCTCGCCACCGTGGCCTTAGGTTGCTGGGATCCTGTGCACGCCGTCCTGCTAAGCTGCGGACCAGCCTTAGCCCGTGCACGCCTTCAGCAAGTACGTACTGACGCCAGGCACGGCGAGGGGCTGGGGCCGCCACAGGAAGTGAGAGCGACGTGGCCCCACTCTGTAGACCCCCGGCTCGTGGCCAGGAGCACGGGTTAGGCAGCTCACAGGCTCAGGGTGCCATGGCGGCGCGGCCTGGCCCTGTGCCGTGTGCCGCGTTTCCCCGCTGCCGGCGCACCTGCTCTCCAGGCCTCAGGCGGAGCTGGCCTGTGCGTCACGGACACGTCAGCGCTGCCAGTGAGTGTGGGCGGCTTGGCTGATGGGTCGCTTTGGAGAGAAGGTTTACTGAAAAATCATGCCCCTGTTTCTTGAACAGAGGCAGATTTCAGACGTTCCGCCGTTCCCTCATGGCTTATGAGATAAGCTGCTGGAAGGGCAGATGCCAGACACCCGCACGTGCACCCTGCCTCCCCCGCACGCCTCTCCCTCCGTCACACCTTCACACTGCTGCGACAGAGGCTTCAGTGACCTGTGGTTTCCGCACCTGAAATAGCCCATGGCCGGCTCACTCCTGTGGCCCGTCTCCCAGTCCCCCAGGGTGTGAGGGCACCAGGTTTCCCCCCCGCACTCGCATCCCGGGTCCTCCATGGAGAGCAGCTGCTGGCCACGCAGTGAGGGAGGAAGAGCAGGGCTCTGGAGCAGCTGCCCGTGGCCTCCCCTCGAGGCCGGGATCTGAATTCCGAGACTCCGAATAGGTGATGGGGGGAGAGTCTCCATCCTGTGCCGCGAGGCCATCGCGCCGCCCGGTTCGCAGGCCCGGAGGTGGGCAGAGCCTGGAGCCTGGAGCTGCGGGGTCAGCTTACGCTAACGGCCGCCCCCCCAGATGGCTGGCTCAGAGCCGGATGGAGGCCCGCGTTTGTTCAGCCCGTTCGCACGTCCGTGTTCCGGAGGCTTCTGTCTCACCAGCCCCGTGCCAGGCTTTGAGGTGCAACAACGGGACAAGTAGCCTGCCCCTTGGGAAGCACACGGTTTCCCCTACTTTGTGGAACAAAAGGGAAAGTGTAGTGAAAGTAGACACAAGCAGATAGCAAAAGCACAAAAGCTTGTATGGGCACCAGAAATGGAAAGATGCACGGCAAGTCGTAGAGAAGGATGGCTTTTAAATGATATTTATACTTCCTGCATTTTCTATATTTTCTGTAATGTGTTTTCACTGTCTGCCAGATAAAGGACTAGGTGTAGCTTGGACTGTTTGGTGGCGGTGTCCCCAGAGAGCCACAGAGCACGCGGGCTTTCGGGTGTGACCTGGGGTCCACCGCTGGCTCTGCCCCTTGTGGCTTCATCACCCTAAAAAGGGACGATTCGGTAAATACCAAGTGCTTGCCCGAATCTGTGGCACCTTGCTCCTCAGGTGCCTCGAAAGTAAGCAGCAACGTGTCCCCGAGAGCCGCGGAGCTCTGTCCCTCGTGACCTCACTACAGTGGGCCCGCCCGTGGCCGCTGCTCCTGAGATGTCGCCTGTCGCCCGCACGTCTCCGTGTCTTCCCCACCAGTGATCTGAGCCACTGCTTCAAGGGAGAAGGTCTGGGATGGGTCTGACTGACATCTGATTGGACCAGTGACACCCGCCCTGGGCACGGGAATGGCTGCAGTTTTTAGAGGAATTTCTTGTGGCAGGATCGCAAAAAACAACTTCTGTTCCATTAATATTTTTTGTAAGATTTTTTTGTGGAATTTGTACTTCCAGTAAAGGTTGCTCACAAGTCTCACGGTTTACTTGAGAGTTAAAGTCAGAGCCGCCTTCTGCTCTTAAGTTCTTTTTCCCCCGAGAAAGACAGGGGAAAGGCCCAAATGTACGTGCCTTGTGGGGGATGTCAGGCCAACGAAGGGGAGTTTCGTCAAGTGTTTGCTGAAACAGAGGGCCAACTCCCTAGTCTCATGCCCCCCCGGATTTCCCGGCTTCACTCCCCCTTCTGCCCTCCCACCCCAGCCAGCCCTGCTGGGCTGTGGACATGCATACACACAGGGCTCTGTTAGGCCCTTCCAGACCCTTCCAGAGGCTTGCATTGGAGCAGGGTCCAGGCAGACCCTCCGCCATCTCATCTCCTTGCTCCCCTGCTGCGTCTTCCTACCACCCCAGGACCACTCCCCCGCTGCTGCAAGCTGCACCTGTGAGGTCCCAGGTTGCCAAACCCACCGTGTCCTTTGTGGTGTGTTGCTCAGCCTCCGGGGCATTTGATGCTTGTCTTGATAATCGCATGACATTTTCTCCTGCTGGTTCTCCTTCCTCTGGCCACCACATCCATCTCAGACCCCACATTCCTGTCCCTGCACATCCAGAACCCTCTTCCCACTCAGCACCCAGGGAAGCCAGGCCCTCAGCCTCACCTGCCAGGTCCTCAGTGCCTGCCACATGGTTCTCTGAGGCCCCAGACCCTTCTTGTCAGCTGCCGAGGGGTCAAAACCTTTTGCCATGTCAGCGACATTCACGGGTCCAGGGTTTAGGCCGTGGGTGTCATGGGGGTCAGGCATTATTCTCTCCACCGCACACAGACTCCGCATCTCGCCCTGCCTGACTCTGGTTCTATGCCTGGCACCGTGATCCACCCAATTGCCAAAGGTGGAGACCGGGCCCCCTCCCCCTTGGAGCTTGCTTCCATATGTAACAGCCTCTCCTTTCCATGCCATGTCCTGCACTCCCCCCCCCACGGAGCCCCATCCCTTCTCTTGAGGACCCCACCTGCCATCAGCCTCCAGACAGAAGCAATATCCGACTACAGACCCCTGACTCCTTAGCAACTGCAAGCTCTCCGCGCATGTTTTAGGGTTGTGTTTGTATTTCCGTGACACCGCCTCTGAGTCATCTTGCTCACGGCTTTCTAGCCACGTGATTCTGTGCGCGCTGTGTTTGGACCGGCCGGCAAGCAGGGCTGTGCTCACGTGAGGACGGCCAGTCACCAGACGTGCTGATAGAGACAGAGCTTCCCTTCTGCAGGGAAAATTGGCAGTGGAGATCCCCTTTCATCAAAGAAGCCCTGTGTCTTAAGTCTCCGACTAAGTGACACAGACAGCAAGAGTCACACGTGTATACTAACCGCATTAATTGTCACCAAGGAACAGAGACCGATTCAGTGCTGAGTGGCGTCCTCACTGAGCCTGAGCACGGGACCTATGGATGGCGCTCTCGTGGTGTGGCTTGAATGGAATAACATCCCGGGCTCTTTGAGTCACTCAGGCATCAGTCCGATACGAGGCCTCCCGATCCCCCCAAACCTGCCTGTCAGGCGGTTGGTGGGGATGTCCCCAGCAGTGTGAATGTGCTGAGTGGCCCTCAAAAATGGCTAAAAGGATAAATTTTAGTACATTTTACCACAAAAAGCAGGCCTCATATTAAATTAACTGTGCATTTTATTGTGATATTAATCTAAATTGTGTGTGTCTTGTGGCCTTTTCTCTCCCTAATTTGTAATTTTATTGGTATTTTATAGTTTACAAGGCCCAGAAGCATAAGGTTGGATCTGACCTTATGTTTGTAGGTACTGAGGTAACGTGATCGTGAAACCTTGCTCATCACCAGGAGACTGGGTTCCTGCTGCTCTTCCCAAAGGGGTTTCTGGCCAGAGAAACTCAACTCCAGGGGTCCCCAGGCCCCTCAGGATCAACCTGCCCGGCAGCATCACGATACACAGGAGGGCCACCCAGCCCCGTGCACCTCGTCCCTGAACTCCCATCCTGGGTCCCTTCTGGGCCTAAGGCCCTGCTCAAACACCCAGTCTGATGGCAGCCTTGCCTGAGCCCCCACTCCCCTGGGCACACACACGGGGTGGTCCAGCTGTGACAGTCCCGGCTGGGGCAGATGCGGGCAGGCCAGCAGCATTCTCTCTGGGGCCAGGCTAACCCCCTGTCCATCGCCAATGCGGCACCCCCAGCCAGCATATCCCATGGGGACTGAGCCCCAGGATTTGCCCTTCACAGTGCCTTGTCCCAGAGAGGTCCATCCGAGGACCCCAGGAAGATGTCTCCCATCCCCTAAATCACCATAGGCCACCCCAAGAGTCCCTCTCTGCAGGCAGGATCGATGCCGTGAGTGTGAGTGCACACCCCTTTGCTGTGGGCTGTCTGCTTCATTCATGTGCCCGTTCATCTGTCCATGCGTTCACTCTACATTCTCAGCAACAGGCCAACACTTGACCTTCTAGCTGGGTGACCCCCACAGCAGAGCACCACCTCCAACCCCCCTTTCTCACCTGACTAGACCCTCTCCCAGGGTTGCTGCAAGCTTCAGAGATGAGATGGGGTGTCTGGGAGTGACTGGCACATTGTGAAGGTCACTAAGTGTCATTTTAATGGTTTCTGAGTGCATGTTTGGTTTTTTTTTTTAAGATTTTATTTATTCATCAGAGAGAGAACAAGCACAAGCAGGGGGAGTGGCAGGCAGAGGGAGAAGCAGGCTCCCCACTGAGCAAGGAGCCCAATGCAGGACTCGATCCCATGACCCCAGGATCATGACCTGAGCCGAAGGCAGTTGCTTAACCAGCTGAGTCACCCAGTCGTCCCTGACTGCATGTTTTAAAAGGACTTGCCCTTACACTAGCTTGGCTGGCTCAACACTCTCGAATCACGGGTTCCATCCTGGAGGTCTTCGGAGGCACCGATGCTGCCTGGGGAAGCAGCCCCAGTGCCTCTCAGCTGGCCGCCGAGTCCTGTGTGGGGTTTTACATTAGGACAGCAGGAGAGAGGAATCCCGTGTTGTCTGCCCCCACCGAAAGCCCAGACCGTAAACCAAAGATTGCAGGAAATGAGATAATTGTACATGGATGGGCAAGACTAGGAGATGAAGTCATTTTCACCTTTCAGGGACGCGTGGCCTCCGCAGAGGGCCGGCATCTCCAGAAGGCTGGGTTCGAGTGCCAGCTCCACTATGTGGCCAGCTCTTAGGGTGCAGGACGAGCACAGAGGGAGGGCCTGTGGTCCCAGCCACAGTGCCGCCCGGAGACACAGCTCACAGAGTCCCTGAATCAGCTCGCTCTGCCCGGGCTCTCTGTCCCAGGAGCTGACACTTACGTTTCAAAATTTTTAAGCCTGTTTGGATTTTCTGGTATTTGCAGTGAAGGTGATCACAGGGGAATTTAGAATATGGTAGAGATGGTGTTTCAAATTAGAAAAAAACTCAGCAGCGGGGTTGGGTGAGCCAGGAAAGGTTGTGGGGCACTTGCCTCACGCCTCCCGTTGTGAGGTCTGGGGCCTGCTGGGGGTGCAGGAGGAAGCCGGGGAGCGAGACGGGATGGCCGATGGCTTCTTCATCTGGGATAGGCAGGAGAGGGCCATCAGATCAAAGACCTCCTTCTGCCACTTAGCCTGGAATGTCTGCATGTCAAGAAAACATGACAGTCGCCCTCCACCCCTTATCGGGGGTTTCCCACCCCTCCAGTTACTCCCCACCAGCAGCCGTCCTGGTGAGGTGATCCTGCTGGCGCTGTAGCAGCAGCCCGACGCCCCGTCCTCTCCGCCGTGTCACCGAGGGGGCAGGAAGAGCAGTGCAAGGACGGTGCAAGGCATTTTGAGAGAGGGGCCCGTTCACATAACTTTCACTGCCATATATCGTAATCGTCCGTTTTTGTTTGTATGGTTGTTAATCTCCCACTGAGTCTAATTTAGAAATGAAACTGTATCCTAGGTGCAGATAGGAAACAGTATATGGGGTTCAGCACCACCCAGGTTTCAGGCATCCATGGGGGGGGCTTGGAAGCCCCCCCCCCCCGCCCGTTGATAGACAAGTCTGGAAGGCAGGCGTTCATAGAGAAGGAACTCAAGTTTAGGGTAAAGAGCCGTTTCAATGTCATTCACCTGTTTGCATTTCATCCAGTGTTTGCTAAGCACCTGCTATGTGGTTGGCGACCGTGGGACAGGAGTATGTCGGCCAGCTGCTTTCATGGAGCATCCGTTCCGGCAGGAGAGACAGACAGACACCGGGTCATCACAGAAACACATGGGATCCCAAACGGAGGGGAGGCCCGTGCGGTGCGGGGGCGGGGGGACTGCCCAGGACTGGCGGACGGAGGCAGCCTCTCCGAGGGACGAAGGGCCGGGGGCAGCAGAGCAGCTGGAAGGCGCAGGGATCCAGCAGTCTCGAGGAGCCCCCAGCACGGACTGGAGCCGCACGACAGGGGCTCGCGGTGGTTTTGGCGGCAGCGCCAGTTGTAAGGTTCCCTGGGGCAGCCCTGCACGAGTCCCAGGGTGCTGTTGGTCCTCATGAGGCCTGCGAGCCCCCACTGCCCTTTACCACCTTGCTTCATGGCGTAAACCCCTCCAAGCTCTGTTCCCTTCTGTTTTCCACTTCTGTTTTGCAGCTAGAACCTACCATGACTTTTGACTTCTGTCCTGAGAGCCAGGGGAAGGCCCTGTGGAGACCCAGGCCGGAGGCCATGCGATCAGATTTGCATTTTTCAAGCTCTGGCTGTGGGCTGGACTGGAGGGCCCTGGAGGGGCCGTAGGAGCCGGGTCCAGAGGCAACTGCACTGGGCCGGGTGGGGAATGATGGAGGGGGGCTTGGGGTTGTGTGTGCTGCTGGAACTGCCGGCAGGAACGGTTCCAAGCTGGGGTCTGGCATGCGCATGGGGCATGAGACAGGAAGGTGCCCTGGAGGTTCGAGGGGGCGTCCAATGGGCAAGGAGGTGCTGCGAGGGGTTGGCGAGAGAACTTCGTGAGTATGGGTGCTGGTTGTCCAGGCAGGCACAGGGGCCAGACCCTGGAAGGAGAGGACGCCAGGCCTGTGAGGACAGAGAGAAGCAGGGGTCCTGCCCCTGCCCGTCACCCCCCACTCCCTCCAGGAATCTTCTGGAAGCATGTTCCAAGGGCAGATACCCAGGCCCCACCCCCAGAGAGTCTGATTCAGCCCTGGGTGGGGCCACGCATTGCCTCACCACTGCCTGGGGCACAAGGACTGCATAATCACTGTGGAGTAGCCCAAATGGGCCTCCGCTCTAACCTCTCCCCAGCCTAGCTGCCCAGGACAGGCCAGGACCCACGGGGCCACAGAGGGTGGTCCCGGCTCCTCCGGGTCTCCCACCCCTGAAAGCCAGAGCTGCAGGGCACAGGGAGGGGATGTGTTCTGGGGAGCAGGTGGTCACCTCCGGGCCCCCCAACTGCTGAACCCACTATCCCCCAGGCTGGCGATGGCACTCCCCCTGGATTTGGTTTTTGTTTGGGTTTCAGGTTAATCTGAGAGGCTCTGCCACCCAATTTGTAAAACAAACGGGGTGTGATTCACCCTTTGTCCTCCTCAGGAGGGTGGCGTTGGGCCACCTTTGACACCCACAGGAGTCCCGGAGTCCTTACACCTGGGCCCCTAGTCCTCATGATGCCACATCCAGTGCTGGGCCCCGTGGCATGGGAGGGACCCCACTGAGGGAGGGAGTGTGCCTTTGCCTGGAGACGCTTACTGCCTCCTGGTATTGGACCCCAGCCCTGCATTTCCTGTGAGTAAAGTTGGGGTGCTCCCACCTTCCCCTAGGGTTGCTATGGGACAAAGCCAACGCAGCACCTGGCAGTCCCACCAAAGGTGGTCACTCATTTGTTATCATCATGAAGTGGTGACTGCCTTCAGCACTGGAGAGGGAGGTGAGGACTTGGGGATGAACAAAGTGTGGGGCCTGATGTTGAGGGGTTCCAGGTATAATGGGGGAGACGAACAGAGAAACAATGACAAGAAGGCAGTCTTAAGACCCAAAGTGATTTGTCAGGTCACAAGGTGGAGCTTGGCCTAGAACCCAAGCCTCTGACTCCAAGGACCATGCCAGTTCCAGGACACCTAACTGTGTTTCCAGGAAGGGGCCTTTTGAGTTGGGCTTCATGGGGTAAGTAGGAGTTCTCCAGACAGCGGTTCAGGCACGGGAAACAGAAGTGCAAAGGTCAAGAGGCAGCAAGCAGGTAGAGTAGTGGGGCTGGATCCTAGCAGGCTGAGGGGGCTGTTTGCAGCCGGAAGGTAAAGGAAAGGCCTGGAATTTATCTTCTAGACAAAGAGGAGCTAGTAACATACTTGAAGCAGGACAATGACATGATTAAATGTGAGCTTCCCTTTCTCGGCAATGAGTGTATGTGTTCATCGGAAAATGAGGAAACGAAACAACTAGATACCTAGGGGCCGAACTGGAGCTGGGGCTGGGTCACGGGGAAACACGGAGAAGTAGGGACCATCGCTCAGGAAGGACGCGGTGCATTAGTTAAGGCCATCACAGCAGCCTTGGTTGTTTCCAAGGTGCTTGGAGGACTTGCCTCTGCTTTTAGCTTCACAGGGAACCTGGGACTGTGGTTGAGGGAGGTGGTTTTCCCCTTGGGACGGGCAAGAAGTGCAGGTGCACCGGGTGGGGCGGGGCGGGGTGGTGATGAGCGTAGGGGTCTCGCAGTAGGAGATAGAAGCGTGAGGGTTTCCGGCCTACCCTGCAGAACTTTCTAGTTCCCTGACCAACACAGCAGGCCCAGAGAGTGGCCCAGTCCAGGGTGGGGTCGCAGCCCTTCCCGGCCTGCATCCTGTCCAGCGGCTCCCAGGGAAGGTGTCACTGCAGGCCGTCACCGGGGAGTGTCCCTGCCCAGTGCGGGAGCACCCCCAAAGCTAAAACAAGGCTCATGTGTGCTCCAAAAATACTCTGCTGAAAGTGCTGGCCAACCAGCACTGGAAATAACCCCGTCTGCTGGCTTCCCGCCCAGAGAAGTCAGGGTGGAGACAGGGAGCCACACTTCCGGTCCCCACACCCTTTTATTTTGGGACAGAGGCTCCCCACCAGGGGCTGCCTGCAGAGGGAGGGATGGCACTGTCCCCAGCAGCTCTTGCTGGAGAGCGGTGGGGCCCAGGAGCAGGACAGCCCTCCCTCCACCCCCCCCCACTCTCTCCTTTACCAGGTCATCTGCTCCGTCACCCTCAGGCACCAGGCACTGTTTCAATCCTCGGGGAGCAGCCAGACCCCGGACCCCGGACCCCAGGGGATCTGTTCTGCTGCTTCCGTGCTGCGACACCATGCGGACCAGCGTCCTCTTGCGGTACGATGGGGAGAGACTGGTGGCAGGTCTGTGCTGCGAGGATGCAAGGGGACAATGCAGACAAGGTCAGCGCCCCACGGACCACCCTAACTGGGCCTTGGTCACACACTTCAGGATCGCCCGCAGGCCTAGCTTAACAGACCAGTGGGTTCCTCTCAGTAGCCTCCAACCTGCTGACCTCTGACCTATCCCCCTTTAAGGTCGCCACCCCTGCTCCAAACCTTTCTCATTCTTCTTAAGCCCCACGGCAAGCCCCCCGTGTTCTCCCCCCACCGCCAGAGGCCTTGGCTCCTTTTTCCAAAGCGAAGTGAGGCAGGCTTCCCCGCCCCTATGGGCAGGGGACCCCCTTCTTCACCTGACCCCCCACTTTCGGCCTCCCAGCTCCTGTACTTGGCTCAGATGCTTTCTGTCTCCCTTCTGGAAAAAGCACCTGCCTCCTCCCAGACCCCTGCCTCCATCTCTTCCCCCACGGGGGGCCTGAGACCTCCTCCTGAGGACGGAGCCTGGCCCTCTTGTTTTTCTGTAGTCCCAGCACCTTTCCCAAATCACGGGGACCCCAGGGCCAGCTTGGCGGGTTTGCCTTCACCATGGGCCACCTGCTCTTTCAGTTACATAGCTTTTTCTTTCAAGTGACTCTCTTTCCTTGCTTAATTTTAAATTAAAGAGAAAGCTTGATGTCTCCACCACAAAAGGAAAGCAGCCCTGTGGCAGACGGCGCTAGTGTCCCCCGTGTCCGTCCACACCTTCTTTCCGTGAGGCCCCTGATGTTTAGCTGAGGTGTGGCCGCACAGAATCCAGGCCCGCTTCCCAGCTCACCGGGCGGTGAGGTGTGGACATTCTCTGGAGTTCAGCATGTGAGCAGGAGCGGCAGGTGGGTGCGCTTTCAGCATCCCCTTCCCCCTTCTGGAATGCAAGCATGATAACCGGAGCACTGGCAGCTCTGTTGGGCCACGAGAGGAACAAGAAGACGGAAGGAGCCCGGGCTCCTGACGGCTGTGAAGCCTCTCCACCAGCCCTCGAGATTTTATCTCAGGGCTGCATTTGTTTGAGAGAAATAAACTCTTCTCACTGAAGTCACTGTGATTCAGGGATTTCAGAAACACAGTATCACTTGGGGTCAGCAGACAGTGACTATAAAAATGAATGAAAAAATAAATGATATTCTGGAATTGTTGCTAGAACCTCTGGACGCAAGGGCTGTTGTCTTTGTTAAAGAAGACATTAGTCATCATTAGCCCGAGACTGTCTCCGTGTATTCAGGACTGACCAGTAATTGAAACGGGAGCGACTCTCTCAGCACGTGACTGCAAGCAGGTTAGTGCCAGGTCCCTATCTCAGCACTACCTAAAATCAGCGGGCTGGACACGCCCCGAAGGCTGGAGGCGCAGCGCGGCAGGAGACAGCCTGCCTCCCTTGGCACCCCCTTGTGGCCTGGGACCCCCTGGACGTCTGCCCACCCTGGGGCCCCGTGTGCTCGGCCGTGATGCACGGCCCCGCTCTGAGCCCCGCTCCGAGCCACGGATGTGTTCATTGCCCTCTGGACTGCCACAACCTGCCTCTCCCGTGGCCGCTCACCTCCTGCTCACACCCAGAGAGGACACTGGTTCCTCCTCTCGCACACATTTCTCAAGCGCTTGCTGTCTGTGGTTACAAGCATCGGCTCTGCCTCCTGCTGGCTGGGACACTGGGGAAGTTATATCATTTCTCTCTGCCTCAGTCCTGCCGGTCTGTAAAATGGGCATGAAGGGTTAGATCACACAATACATATCAAGCCCTTAGAAAAGAGCCCAGTACGGGCTAAGCCCCGAGGACGTGCTAGGGGACCACAGCACCAAGGCGGACAGGCAGGGATTCCATTCTCCTGGGGAAGACCTCTGCACACACAGCTTCAGCCCTGCCCGAGCGCACGGCTCACCCTGTGCAGGGATCTCTATTCACCTTTGACTTCCGAGCGCCTAGCAGGAGCCTGGCATACCACAGGTGCTAGGGAAACGGGACCGACAAAGCGACAAGCCCCCCACCCCTCCCAGCCAGGTCCCCGGCTTGAGCCCAGCACCGTTCCTTCTGCACCCACAGGAAAGGGCCTCCAGTGACCTTCTTCCTGGCCAGGCAACACCACCGACTCACGTTGGCGGTTAAGTTCAGGTGGAGAAAATGTTAGCCCTGTGGAGCCTGGGCCTGGAGGTCCACAACCTGACTTTGCATTCAGACTCTCCTATCTGTTTGCTGAGCGGCCCTCCACTCTTGAGCCCCGTCTTCCTCACCCGAGAAATGGGCTGACGACCGCATGATCTGTTTGTGCAAGCAAACCACTGCAAGAGTCAGTGCTTGAGACACTGGCCCCGCTGCCGTCTCCTGGATTCCTGTGGGACGGGACTCAGGAAGCGCTCAGCGAGTGGTTCTGGCTGCAGGGCTGCAGTCCAGGCTTCCTTCTGACATGGTGGCCCAGCGCTGGGGCCGGAGACGGGGCGAGTCACCAGCCTGCCCGGGGTAAAGGAGAGGGAAATGAGAGTCCCCTCTTTGATGGGGCTGTGGGAAAGTTCCAGAAGAGCATGTGGGAAAGTACACTCACGCTGGCCTCGGAAGGCTTGTGGGTGGAATCACCTGAAGGCTTTGCCACGTGCCCGCTAAGTGATGTCTGCCGCTGCGGCAGCCCCGTTATTATCAGCTTGCTCTTGAAACCGCCCCCGCCCCGGTCAGGTCGCGTCCTGTTTGCGGCCCACAGGAACCGGCTCTCGGGAGACAAAGACCTGCCGGTTCCCTCGGGGTGGCCAGCCGCTGGGCGGAGGGTTGCGTGGGGACTTGGCCCGGGCCCTGCAAGCGGCGGGGCCCCCACGCGGGAGCCGGGCATTCCCGTCGAGCAGGTGAGCTCACCTGATGCTCGCCCCCAGCCCCAGTGTGACCACCGCTCCCCAGGCAGAGCCTTGCGGCACGATTCCCCTCCGCGCCCGTAGAGTGGCAGGGAGTGAAGAATTTCTGCTGAAGGGAAACAGAGCAGCAGGGCCAGAGGACGTGTCCCTGGACAGCGTTCCCAGCATCCATCCGACCACCCTCTTAAAGAGTGTCTGATCTTGGAGAACATGAAGGGCCACAGAGTCAGGGAACCCTAGCCTGGGGTCCCTTCCATGACCCCCCTCACTGGGCTGAATGGTGTTCCACAAAAATTCATGTCTCCCTGCGACCTCTGAATGGGACCGAATTTGGAAATGGGGTCTTTGCAGGTGTAACCAAGTTAAGATGAGGTCCCACTGGAGTAGGGTGGACCCTAAACCCAGGGACTGGTGTCCTTATAAGAAGATGAAATATGGACAGAATGACACGCAGGGGAGAACGTTGTACAACGACAGAGGCAGAGGCCGAGTCCACACAGCTACAAGCCAAGGGTCTCCAAGGACTCTCCCCGCCCCCCAGAAGCTGGGCCAGGGGCGTGGAGCACATTCTCCCCGAGAGCCTCCGGAAGGAGCCAGCCCTGCTGACACGCACGTTTTAGGACTGCTGGCCTCCAGACTGAGGGGGGCTCCCCCTGGTGTCGCTCTAAGCCGCCACTGTGGGGCTTGTGCTCCAGCAACCAGAGGACACTCGCACGTGCCCACCCGCCCCTCTGTCCCCTTGCTCGAGACCGCCCCTCAGCTGCTCTCTGGCTCACCAACCATGGCGGGAAAAAGAAAAAGCCGCGAGTCTTTCAAAAGCACACGGAAGACCAGATGCCGACCAAGTGTGACCATGTCCACCACGTGATTGTCTACACAGGTCACAACTGCGTCTGCTCGTGCTGCTAGGAAGACTTGCCTCGGGCATTCCCTGCCTCTGCTCCCTAGGATCACCGCCAGGAAAGCACCCGGGGCCGACACTCCACATCGGTCCTCTTGTTAGTGACACACGCCTGGGAGGAAATCCCGTGGTTTTCTCGCGGACAAAGCAGGACACTTTGCAAGACAAATTCCAAGACAGACTCACTATCAGGGGCAGTGAGCCCTGGGTCCCAACTCTCTCAGGGAACAAGAATCAGGGAACAGACTCTCCCCTTGAGTGAAGAGAAGAGGGAAGGGGGGAGCCCTCTCTGTCTCCCTCCCCAGGCTGCCCCCAGCCATCTGGATGGAGAGCACCTCAGTCCCACCGGACCCTTCTTTACGGTCCTGTCACCCAGAACCACGAGGTTCTCCCACGTTCCTCCGCCAGCTCTAGCGCGAGGCTCAGGATCAGTGGGTTCTGAACCTAATCCCCCCTTTTGTGTTCTGGTAAAGTGCGCACGACACAGACCAGACCATCTAAACCATTTCAAGCGGCATCAAGCACACTCACACTGTTGCGGCCACCAGCAGCCCATCTACAGGACCTTGTCTCCCGACTGAGACACACTAACCCCCAGCCCCTGGCGCCCACCGTCCAACTCTGTCTCCGTGAATCCGACTGCGCAAGGAACTGCGGTGAGTGGCTCCTACAGGATCCGTCCGTTGGTGTCCGGCCTGCTTCTCAGCACGGTGTCCTCCAGGCCACCCATGCCGCAGCGGGGGTCAGAATCCCACTGACCTCTTTCATGACAGGCATCCATACCACTCTTTTCACCTCCCTGAAATGGGATTCTAGAATGATCTAGCACCCTGTCCCTCCCCCCACGAGCTGTCGAGTAGAGCCCGTGCTCACCGCGACAAGCAACCCCCATCCTACATTTCCAAATCCCCCTCTCAAGGGCAGCAGCCACCCTGGGCACTGCTCCTCGTCCCCTCCCCAGGTCTCGGGGCCCTGACACCCCCATAAAGGCTTGTCCTTGCACACTTCTGCCCTGTAGGCAAATCACATGTGCAAAAGGCTGCGGAGGGCAGAATCGGTCCCATACCGCATCTCGGCAGAGGCTCAGCTGGGAGCACCCCGCCATCCTTCGCAATCACCCCCATTTCAGAGGCGTGGAAATTGAGGCCCAGAGAAAAGGAGGCCCTGGGACTAACGTGCACTGTGTGCCTCTCAGGTGCTGGAAACCGTGTGTCCTTACTGCTCGAGGCATCCCTGAAGAGACACGTTGTCCCATTTTACAGAAGGAAATGCTGAGGCTCAAAGAGTCAGGGTCTCATCACAGAGCTCCTTGTTGGCAAAGCCAAATCAGGAGCGAGGACTGCTAATTCTAAGTCGCTACACCCTCCCGGCCTCTGCGAGGAAGGACCCAGGGGCTCAGATGCCCCTCAGTCCTGACAGCAGCTGCAGGGCCTCTGCCAACCTCAGAACCGGGCTCTACGCCCTGATCCTGTGCGCCAGCCGTGGAGACGGTGGCCCTGCCACGGCCCACATGGCCGGCTGTGCGGGCAGGACGGTGTGTCCCTCCCGTGAGCCAGAGGCTGAGTGACACACACTCAGTGAGGGAGAGCAGGCAGAACCAGGTGCAGACATCCCAGCTGCGGCTTCGAGACTGGGTCTGGCTCGTGTCTCTGCAGTCCCTGTCTTCGTCCCACTCTGGAATATCGGCTTCCCGGTCTTGCCCAGGACTCCCACCTTCCTAACACCAGAAGGATTGCATTGGCCCCTTTCCTTTGCCTGGCCCTGCTCCTGCCCCCAGCATTGCCCTGTAGAGCTGGGCGGGGCAGTGCCTGCTCCCCGGCCTGGCATTCAAGGCCCCGATGCCAGCTTCAGCACCCCCCTGGTTCTGACACGACCCTCTGCTCTGACGAAATTCCTCTCTGTCCCCGGCACCGTGCCAGGCCTTCGCTGCCTCTGAGCCTTTATCTCCACCCCCCCACCATGCCTCTCCTCCCCACCCAGTTTCTGATGGGGAAGGTCTGGAGTTGGGGGAGCCTCGCTGCAAACCCTAACCGCAGACCCTAACGTTGCTGACTTGGCCAGCTGTGGGGCACTGGACGAGACCCTGAGCCTCTCTGAGCTTTTGCTTCTTCACGCGCAAAATGTCTGCTCTATTCAATACGTGTTTGTTGAGCTCTACCATGTCCACAGCAGTCTGGGGAGTCAGCAGCGGGAAGTGTGTTTCTTACTGTCCATCCTTTTCTACCTTTAAAATGCTATATTGAATTCTAATGATATTTAAAATTTTTATTAAAATATTAATTACCAATGAAAAGGAACCTAGGGGGGCACTTGGGTAGCTGAGTTGGTTAAGCGACTGCCTTCGGCTCAGGTCATGATCCCAGGGTCCTGGGATGGAGCCCCGCATCGGGCTCCCTGCTCAGCGGGAAGCCTGCTTCTCCCCCTCCCCCTGCTCCTGCTCTCTCTCTCTCACTCACTCACTCTCAGAAAGAAAGAAAGAAAGAAAGAAAGAAAGAAAGAGGGAAGGGAGGGAGGGAAGGAGGGAGGGAGAAAGGAAGGGGAAGGGAAGGGAAGGAAGGTGAAGGGAAGGGAAGGGAGGAAAGGAAAGGGAAGAAAAGAAAAAAAGAAAGAGAGAGAGAGAGAGAAAGAAAGAAAAGGGACCTAGGATAAAGGAAGACATTTCACTCCAAGGGAGGGCTGCCATGAGGATGAAGCGAGGTATCACACGTAAAGTGCCAGTAGGGAGAGATCATTAAATTGCAACTGTCACCAAAATGCTGCCCTCAAGACCTCCAGTCTGCCTCCTGCAGTTAGATCTGACCCCCACCTCCTCTGGGGTCTCCTGGCACCTTTGTACTATTTCATTTAACCATCCACCCATCCATCCATCATCCATCCATCCATCCATCCATCCACCCGCCAAGCCCCAATACATTCATCCACTCATTAGTTATTTACGACATACTCACGACATGCCAAGTCCTCTGCCAGGTGGGCAGGAGATAAAGACAATACAGTCTCAGTCTTTCCCCTCATGGAGATAACCATCGGGTGGAAGAGAAATGCCATCAAAGTATTTAGGCATCTGCACTCTGATAGACCGTGTCCAGAGTAAATGTGCCTCGTAGAGCGCATGGTGCAGACGCGTGACTTACGGAAAGGAGGCATTTCTAAGTCGACACCTGAAAGTTGCAGGGAGGTGAAGATGGGACGGGGCGGGGGGGGGAGGGGAGGACGTCCCTGTGAAGGGTAGGAGGAGAGAAGGTAGGTGGAGAGTAGTGTAAGCCTGGAGAGGTAACAAAGGACCTTGTAAGCGGTTTAAGGAGTTTGAACTTTGTCCTGAGATCAGGCTAGGAGGGCTTCTCGCAAGGAAGGTCATGATAAGCTCTGGGTTTGGAGACAACAGTGCAGCCACAGTGTATAGACAGTGGGTTGGAGTGGGTGGGAGGCAGGGGCGTGCAGGAATAGTACAGGGAGTCAGCTGGAAAGTTGGAGCAGAGATGGCCCAGGCACTAGCAGGTGGCGGGAGTCTGGAGCAGGGCACGGGCAGCGGGGTCAGGAGAACGGCCAAGCTCTCCCCTGCACATTCGGTTACACAGGCTTCACCCTGCTGCGAGATGGAGGAACAGCGGCCAAATGCAGCCTCTACGTAGCTTCCGCAATCATTAACATGCTTCCTGTTCTTTTGCGTTCTCTCAATAGGCAAAGAGCAAGACAGGCAGATTTCCTTTTTCTGAACATTTGAAAGTAAGTCGTGGTGTGAAGATGCCCTGTCCCCAGGCCCTTCGGCTTCAGCTCCTGAAGTAAGGGCACCTTCCTCTTAACCACAGACCAGTGTCACACTGGAAATGCAACAGCCTCTACCGTCCGGTCTGTGTTCAGACTTCCTCAGTGACTTCAGGGATGTCATTTACAGTTAGGTTTTGTTTTGAAAGCCAAGGATCATCAAGTTTCCAGGGTTGCATTTGGTCACGTCTCTCTGGTCTCCACGAAAGACGCGGGGGGTGGAATGCACAGGGCTTGATGAGTCACTGGAGGTCAGGTGGAAGGCAAGGAGGGGTCCGGTGACAGCCGGGCTCTGGCCTGGGCAGCCAGCGGCACAGTCCCCCAGATGAGGAGTTCTGGAGGGGCAACAGATCTCGAGAGAGAGGAATTGTCTGTCAGACAGGTGGAAATGCAGGTGTGAAGTTCAGGAGAGAGGTTGTGGCGGGATACAGATGGGGGACTGCTTTAGTGTCCCAGGGCAGCCGTAACAAATGAGCACAAACTAGGTGCCTTAAAACAACGCTGGAGACCACAAGTCCTAAATCAAAGTGACGGTAGGGCCGCGCTCCCTCCAAAGGCTCCAGGGAGGAATCTTTCCTTGCCTCTTCCAGCTCCTGGTGGCTCTCAGCAACCATGGGTGTCCCTGGCTTTGCAGCTGTGTCTCTCCAGTCTCTGTCTCTGCAGGGGCACGCGGCCTTCCTCCCTGTGTGTCTTCACACGGTGCTCTTATGAGGACGTCAGTCACTGGATTTAGGGCGTGCCCCACTCCAGCGGGACCCTCTTACTAATTTCATCTGTAAACACCTATTTCTAAACAAGCTCATACCCTGAGCTTCCAGGTGGGTGTGAACTTGGGGGGAGCACTGTTCAATCCTGTACAGGGATCACCAACATCTGCATGGTAATCGAAGCCCCAGGACAGAATGCCATTGCCCAGGGGCTACAGAGGACAGGCGAGGCGGCTTGGGACATGGAGCAGGTATGGAGTGTGTGCGTGTGAACGGGCGGGCGACTGGGGCCCGGCCTCCCGGTGGTTGCTGGACTGTCATCTGTCCCAGGTCCCCATTGTGGGAGAGGGCACCCCTGCCCACCGCTCACCCCATTACTCACCATCCTCACTCTCCGTCTCCAGGACAGGGCCACAGGTGTGGAGCACAGAGTGAGGAGTCCAACTACAGTGGGCCTGCCCCTCGGGGGACACCGTCTGCAGGGACCCTTGCGGAGAGGACCTGGCCACGTGATGGCTCCCATCCACCCCCGTCCCCAAGTCCTCCCTGTGACTTCTGCAGCTCCCAGGCCGGGCCTGCGGAGCGCACAGCCTCCCGAGAGTGTGCTCTGGGCCCTGTCAGCCTGGGAGCTCCATCGCCAGCAGACGCCGTCCCTGCTGTGGACCCCTGGCTGCAGCCAGGGCGCCGCGTGCCCACTGCCCTTGCGCGGACTGGCTCAGGAAGTCCCGCGGGGACCTCTGGGAGTGTCTGAGCCCTGTGGAGCGCTATTGCTGCTTCTGCACAGCGGCTGAAGAAACCAAAGCCCAGAGAGGCAGAGTCACCCACCCACGGTCACACAGGAAGGGGGACAAGCTGGGATCCAGATTCAGACCCAGTGCCTCACAGAGCCACACAGAGTGTGGCTTTGGACTGACCCCCACCACTCGTCCTCGAATGTCATTGGCCGATTTCAGGGGGACCATGAAGCCGTCTTGCCCCGGCCTGTGGATCTGCTCCTAGGTTCCCAGGAGCTCCCTGGGGTCTGGCCGGGCCTGGGGCTCTGCCCTGTGCCCCCCGCGCCCGACGGGGGACAGGACAGGGCCTGGGTGCTGGGGTCCGGGGGGCAGGTGCAGACCTGAAGCCAGGTACCTCCGTGTGGTTGTGATATTTTGGAGCTGGGACTTCGGCCCTGCCGCTCAGCCTACTTTTCTCTTCCTTTCTCCACCTTCTGTCCCAGATGGGCTTTGTCCAGGGAAGGCCCTGGAGAAACCACTTCTGGCTTTTCCCAGTTCTCACCTGTGCCACACCAATGAGGGTTTCTGGCCTGGTCTGGTTTTCTCAGTCTTTATTAGAGGGCTTCAGGATCGTTCCCACGAGTGACTGAAGCCTGTTATTCCCGGCAAGTTGCTGCACGGCCAGTGGGAGGGCTCCCTCCCACACTCCCCGGGGGCCGAGCTGGCAGCTGGGGTGGGGTGGAGCCCGCTGCAGGCCGTGGGAAAGGGGGCCCCAGAGAGGGGTTGGCAGGGAGGAGCCCCTTCTCCCTCTTATGGAATTTCTCTTCCCCAGATCTTTGGGAAGAGGGGACGAAGGGTGGAGTAGACTCCCCAGTCTGGGAGAATGCTCGCCTCCCAGAGTTTGGGCTGGCTTGTCTCTCTGCCCGGACCTCGTACCCCACTCTCCTCACAGGACTAACTCTTACTCATCCTTTCTGTCCCTCCTTCAATGTTGCTTCTTCCAGGAAGACTGCCCTGCTTCCCCTGGGCCTGAGGTGGTGACTTCCACTGTGCTCCTAGAATACCCTCTACCCCTATCCCCCTACCCTGCTTTCTGTCTCTGCCCATGGAATTTAGGTTCCTAGAGGGCTGACGCCATGCCTTCTTGCCCACCTGGTGTCCTCGGCACCTGGCCTCACACACGTCATAGGCTTGCAAGAGCTGGAACAGGAGTCAACCTGTTATCTCTCTCCCCCCTTCCGCTCTGGGGATGAAGCCTCACTGCCTGAGGCTCCCGGCTTCTCCCTCCCCCACTGGGACCACATCCAGTCAGGAATGACACAAAAGGCTCTAGTGTCACACAGAGCAGAAGCAGAGGCAAGGTGGACAAAGGGGGCTACGGGGCAGGGGAACCTCCTGGAAGGGGTGCCTCGGTGGTGAGGGAACTCAGGGCCTGGGAGATGTCAGTCATGTGAAGGGTCTGCTCAGAGTGTTCTGGGCAAGGAGGAGCAACAAGTGCAAAGGCCCTGGGGCAGGGACCAGCTTGGCAGGTTTGCAGTCCACACAGGCCAGGAGGCATGGAGCTGGGCGAGCTGTGGGTTTTATTCCAAGGGTGTCGGAAGCCAGGGAAGAATGTGCTGGAATTCAGCAGCAGTGCCGCGAGCCGGCTCTCCTGGCGCCGGGGTGGCTTGCCGAGCTGAGGCTGAGCCACGGGGCTTGGGGGCTTCCCAGGAGTCCCACCGCCTCCCCCGTCCCAGCCACTGGGCTGTCCTGCATGTGCTGGCCGTTGTCTGGAAATATTCGTGGAAGGCACAGCGAGGAGGAGGGCGTCCCGTGGGGGCGGCGGGGCCTGCGGGAGCACCGCTCACCTTCCCGTTCCCAGAGTTGATATGACCTGGCGAGAAGTAGGTCAGGGGCAGAGAGAACCTGTTTTGCAGCCACCCACAGGGACGTAGATGTGGCTCGATGAGCATTTTAGCCTTTGAGCGAAAGCAGGGAGGCCCGCCTCCGTCTGAGCTCACGGTATTTACACAAAGGTATGAGTTATATGGTAAAAAGGCAGTAAGTTCTATGACAAAAAGGGTCCTTCTTGTTCTCTCCCGTTAGAAAGGACCTGACCTGCCGTAGGGATGCCGCCCTCCCCACGGGGTCTCACCCTGAGTCCCTGGGGGACCAACAAGGCACTCCTAACTCTCCACTTCCCCCCACGTGACCAGTGAGGAAGGAAACTGAGGCTCAGAGAGCTCTGGAGACCTCCCCAAGCCACAGGCCAGAACGCGCAGAAAATGAGCTTAGCACCTGGCTCCACGTCCCGCGTCATTGAAAATACCCCCTTCTCGTGCAGTAGCTCGTTTGCACCGGAGAACGGGGGGGGGGGTAAGGGGACACGGACACTACATGCCACCTCCCGCCTAAGACGCGCCAGGACCAAGCAGCCCAGCTCCTGCCCTGGCCGGCAGCCCCTCTGCCCCACAGGTGACCACCCAGCTTTCACCCCTGTCTTGCCCTCCTTCTGTGCCCCTCCTGCTCAGGGCCGGCTGCTTTCCGGTTTCCCGGTGCACGGGATGTTAATAGGGAGCGCTCAGGTTTCATGTATAAACACAGAAATGGACCTGTATTGGGGTGTTTTAGCTTCTTCTAACAAACAGGCACGCACTGGACGGCTTGAAGCAGCTGAAACATAGTCTCTCACATTTCCATGAGGCTGGGGGCCCAAAATCCCGGTGTGGGCAGGGCTCAGTCCCCGGGAGGTGCTGGGGGAGCGTGTGTCCCGGCCTCCCTCCCAGCTTCCCGTGCTGGTCTGCAGCCCCTGTGCTCCGGGGCTGTGGCCTCGCGGCTCTGGCCTCTGCCTCCGTTCTCACGTGACCTTCTTCCCAGCGGGTCTGTGTTCACTCTTTTTTTTTTTTTTTCTCAAGATTCACGTATGCCTCTGAGAGAGCAGGTGTAGGGGCAGAGAGAGACACCATCTCCTGCAGACGCTGTGCTGGGCGCAGAGCCCGACCCAGGACTTGACCTGAGCTGAAATCCAGAGTCGGATACTCAACCGACTGAGCCACCAGACACCCCTCTCCTTCTCTAAGCACAGCCACTCCGTGGGGGACCCACCCTTAATCCAGGATGGTCTCTCCTTGATGTCCTTAACTTGGTCACCATATTCTAAATAAGATTGCATTCACAGGGACTGGGGCTTAGGACATGAATGTGGGGGCCCTCTGTTCACCCACTACATAGAGGAAGGTGCTCAAAAATTTACTTAGTTATTGGGGTGCTTGATCAGACAGTTTAGGGCCCCGACAGAGTGAGGATGTCCCTGGCACTGCCTGTCGGGGGGGGTCACATCTTGTGTCCCTTTGTGCCCTGGGTGCTCAGTGGGGTGGAGGAGGGGAGATGTGGTCCAGGCTGCTGGGAGGTTCCTCGGGAGCCGGCTCGGGTTTAGGATGCGGGCAAGCGTGGAGAAGGCGGGTGGGTTCTTCCCATCTGCACCTGCCACCCACAGCACCCTGCTCTTGCCCACCACCCTCTGCCCTCAGACTAGCCTGGAGCGTCCAGTACAGGTTTCCACGGCCATCGGTTCTCCTTGCATCCTGTCCTGTCTTCTGGGGCGTGTCTCCCCTTGTCATTAAAGCAACGAGGGGGGTAATGACTTGTCTAGGGCTCATCTCCCCTGGGATCCTGCCTGTTCCATTCCTTTCTGCCTTGCAGGCTCTCCAGAGGTCACCGTGGACCGAATGCGTGAGATCCAGTGTGGGTGACCCAGGCCCTCCTTAGCCTGGTCCAAAGGAGACTACGTGGTGGGCAGGGCTGCAGCGGGGCGCCCCAGCGGCCCGGGAGGAAGGGCTTGCTCCAGATGGTCCTGCCGGGACCTCTCCTACAGCAGCCGAGAGCACATGCAAGCCACCGTCACCGTGACTCGCCCTGCCCCCTTGACTGGGCATCTGGGAGGCTTCCACGGGCACCAACGATTCCACAAATTAGCACCTGCTGTATACTGAAGATTAAGACGGAGAGACAGACAATGGAGGGACAGACTGCTGCCCAGACAGCTGGGGCTGAGGACCCTGCCCCTTGGGCCCCTCCCCTGCCTGCTTTAACCTTCTCTTTGCTCAGACTTGGGGAAGGGCTCCTCCCTCCTCCACTCTGCAACCTCCCACATTGGGAAAACGCCTGCAAATCCTCACAGAGATCCCACGCGTTCTCCTTCTGCCTAATGCGAAAAGCTAAGCCTCATTGCAAAAAGCTATGAATTCTTGTGAACAGCTCGGAAGCTCCGTCCCTCAGCCCTGCCTCCCACAGCTGCTCCTCGTGCCCGGCCTGGGGCTTCGGGCCTTTGGGGCTTCATCAGGACCCAGGGACGTGGCCACCTTGTCTGGCTCAGGAGAAGCACTCCTCGCAGGTGGAGATTTCCATCCAAATGATAATAATAATCAATCCCCACCTCCACTGTCCGAGAATCAGGTCTCTTTCCCTTCCTGCGTTCTGAATCCCAGCCAGCAGCTTCTGAGAACGCTCTCCCTCAGTCTCGGCCAAGCTGGAAGCCCTCATTTCCTCATCCTGGGGCCAGGAGAAGGTGCCCGCAGCTCGGGCACCGAGCAAGGCTGGAATCGAAGGCAGGGGCAGGCGCAGGGGAGGAGGGCGGCTTGGAGGAGGGCGCCCACGTGGGACGGCTTCAGCAGGCTGTGCAGGCTCCATGGGTGGGAAACACGTTTGCCTCACACGTGGGGACATTTTTCTTCTCACATCCGATCTGACCCACCCAACTCTTTGGACCTAAAGTCACGTGCTACTTAGGGAGGCAGCCTGGAAGAAGCCTCAGATGTGTGAAAATCTAGAAAGCCCAAGAAAATCACAGGTTCCTCCCTAAGACGCTGTGAGCGCACAATTAGAGGAAGACAGCAGCCAGGATAAAGAAGTCGCCCGCCAGCTACAGGTTAAGGCAAATCGTCACTCGCTGACCTCTCCACACCGCTGTATAAAGGACAGGGAGGGCCACCTGGCTGGTGCGGTCCGCTGAGCCTCGGACTCGGGTCATGAGCTCAGGGTTGTGGGATCGAGCCCCGTGTCGGGCTCCGCACTCAGCGTGAAGTCTGCTTGGGATTCTCCCTTGCCCTCTGCCCCTCCCCCTGCTCGCTCTCTGTCTCTCTCTCACTAGAGTAAATAAATAAATCTAATTTATTTTTTGAATTTTTTAAAAGACTTAATAGAGAGAAAGAGAGCATGGAGGGGGGAGGGGCAGAGAGAGAGGGAGAAACAGGCTCCCCACTGAGCAAGGAGCCTTACCTGGGGCTCGATCCCAGGACCCCGGGATCATGACTGGAGCCAAAGGTAGACACTTCACTGAGGGAGTCACCCTGAAGCCCCAGTAAATCTAATTTAAAAAAGAAATGACTAGTTGGGGCGCTTGGGTGGCACAGCGGTTAAGCATCTGCCTTCGGCTCAGGGCGTGATCCCGGCGTTATGGGTTCGAGCCCCACATCAGGCTCCTCCACTATGAGCCTGCGTCTTCCTCTCCCGCTCCCCCTGCTTGTGTTCCCTCTCTCGCTGGCTGTCTCTATCTCTGTCAAATAAATAAATAAAATCTTAAAAAAAAAAATCTTAAAAAAAAAAGAAATGACTAGCTATTCTTCAGGCGCGAGAGTGAAAAATATAATTTACTAATGAGGATTTAAGAATCTGCTGCCAGCTTGGGCGTTGCTAGATTCATTGTTACCAGTCTCTCGAGGCGGCAGAGAGCATCCTGCAGCCCTCGAATGCCACCCTGGCCGGTCCAGTTCATACTCGTCACCTCGTGACGCTGGGAGTGTGGGGGAGGGGCAAGAAGGCCACACTGCAGGTGGGGGAAGGTGACCACCCAATCTGCACTGCCGATATCCAGGGGCCCTGCGGATGTCAGGGGCTGAACCCTGTCCCCCAAGTTCCTAGGTTGGAGCCCTAACCTCCAGCACCTGAGAATGTGACTGTAAAGAGATGATTTAAGGTAAGATGATCTAAGGTGACAAGGGCAGGCCCTATCCAACATGACCGGGGTCCTTACACGAAGAGGGGATCGGGACACAGACACGCACAGAGGAACGACCCAGTGAGGACCCAGGGAGAGCACGGCCATCCACACACAAGGAGAGAGGCCTCAGGGGGACCCGCACTGCCCGCGCCTGGACCTCAGGCTTCCAGCCTCTGGGACCGGGGGACGGTATATGTCTGTTGTTTAATGTGCCCAGACCAAGGGACTTGGTGACAGCAGCCCCAGCAAACTAATACAGAGGCGCCAATCTCAAGCAAAAAGTTTTTCAGCTTTTCCCATTTGTTGTTACATAGAATGCTGAGCCTCTGTTTCTAAATTAACTTGGTATTAGCCGTGAAGGTAGACAACCGCACTCTCCAAGACAAAGATCCAAAATGCACGTAAGAGCGCTTAGCTTGACAGATGGATTCATCGGTTAATCGACCCTGAGTTTTCATGTCCGTCTGCCGCTCTGGCTTCTTCCCGGAAGCTCATTTCCTCCTCCACATGATGCGAGACGCGGAAGGCTGGAGAGAAGCCCAAAGCCACATGGCAGCCTCAACTCCCCTTCTTGACTCAGGGTCGGCAGATGCGAGTCCGTCTCAAGGGCTGTCTGTCACTGGCCCAGACACACACTATTTTCAAAGCAGATGCAGATTTCTTGCTCATTCTCCTCTTTCTCCACCTAGGCATCGAGCTCTGACGTCTTGATTCATTGATGTATTTCCAGTGCCTGGCCTGGTGCCCGGCATAAAGTGGCTCGAAGTGAGCGTGTCTGCCAGATAAATGAGCAAAACGCATAAAAACTGCAACGTCTAATGCTTGTCATGGCATCTATAAAAGTTAATGTGATTTTTAAGAAGATTTTATTTTCAAGGCATCCCTGCCCCCAACATGGGGCTCGAACTCACGACCCTCAGGTCAAGAGTCTCGTGCTCCACCGACCGAGCCGGCCAGGTGCCCCAAAAGTTAAAAGCGATCATAAGGAAGTGTCAGGAAGAAAGAGAAAAGCTTTCCTGGTTGTACTGCTGTTGTCTGCACGCACCAGATCATTCCCCCGAAGGTGCTTGAATGTGACGCTGGGTTAGTGCTCCACGGGGCGAGGCCCGTGTGGGGCGGGCACCACTTGGCACAGCCTCTCAGGTTGCTCCCCTTTCCCGGCTATGGTGGCAATCATGGTTTCCAAACTCCCAACACATACTCACTTTGAAGGCTTGGGAACCTTAATTATTCTGTAGCTTTCAGAACACTAGATTTATGTGCTTTTAAATGATGAGTGACCAGAACACACAGGTTCACAGTTTTTTTGGGAAAAAAAAAAAAACACATGGCTTCTTTTTTTTTTTTTTAAGATTTTATTTATTTATTTGACAGAGAGCAAGAGAGCACGAGAGAGCCCAAGCAGGGGAGGGTCAAGGAGAGCACAACCAGGGGATAAGGAGGGACAGAGGCAGAGGGAGAAGCAAACTCCCCACTGAGCAGGGAGCCCGACGTGGGGCTTGATCCCAGGACCCCGGGAACATGACCTGAGCCAAAGGTGGACGCTTCACCAACTGAGCCACCTAAGTGCCCCACACATGGCTTCTTCTCATTATAAACCATTATTTTGACAAGATTACATACTTTAATAACATGTGAAAATGACCTCCATCTGTTACAGACATTTGATAATAGCAAACATTTAAAGGCGGCATTAACAAAAAAAAATTGCCAAATACAAATCATTAAAAAACACTTAAAGATCATTCCACAAATGTCTAATATTTAAAAGGTTAGTTGCCCTATCTGATAATCCTTTGTTTCATGACAGATATTTCGGTCGTGGAAAAATTTCTTTCACTGGGCATCGATGCTGGCAAATCCTTAGGAATCTGCACAAATCATCGTCAAGTTGGGCAAGAGCAGGGGTACTGGCTGCTTCTTTTATTGTGGTAAAAAACATATAACACGAAATTTACCATCTCAACTCTTTTTAACTGTGGAGCTCAGTGGTCTGAAGCACATTCACATTGCACAGCCATCCCCAGAATCGCCTCCAGAACTTTCCATTTTCCCAAACTGACCCTCTGTCCCTGTGAGACACCGACCCCCATCTTTCCCCCGGCCCTGGCACCTGCCGTCTGCTCTCTGTCCCCCGTGAAGCTAACCATTCCAGGGACCTCTTCTCGGTGAAATGTGTCCTTTGGTGACAGGTGTATTTCACTCAACATAATGTCCTCAAGTCTCACCCATGAGGTGATTTTTTAGTGATGGAATTTTTCAACTGCTTGACAAGAAACTGTAGCGGGCAGTGAATATTTGAACCCCGGAAAATGCCTACAAGTATTACTGGGGGGGATTCGGATCCTGTACCATTTGGATCCCTCAGCAAGCTTCGCAGAACCACCCGGAAGCAGGCCCGCCGTTGCCAGTTAAGTACTTGAACTGCTTATTCCTTAAAACACCACTCATTGGCTTTGTTTGAAGAAGACTGTGTGTATAAACGCATTAATATTTTATTTGCAAGAATGAGTCACCACTGGCAGAGGCCGGGCCGAGCACAGGCACCCCCCTCATGCCACAGCCCCAAGCCAGTAAGACTGCCGCCGTCCCACGTCCCACGTGCCAGCAACGCCACTCGTCTGCAGCTCCCAGCTGTCATCCTCGCCCTTCCAGGTGACTCCACGTGGCAGCACTTCCTGTCCTCACTTTGACTGGATCAACCAGTAGCCCCTTCGTGGTGATCAAGTTTAACTCTACGAAGACAGTTACCACACTTTACGCTTTTTCTGTACTTCTTTTCTTTCCTTCCCCCACTGAGCAGGGAGCCTTCCTTCTTTCCCCTATTTCCTTCTTTCCTTCTTTCCTTCCTTCCTTCCTTCCTTCCTTCCTTCCCTCTTCCCTCTTTCCTTCTTTCCTTCCTTCCTTCCTTTCTCTCTTCCCTCTTTCCTTCTTTCCTTCCTTTTTTCCTTCCTTCCCTCTTTCCTTCTTTCTTTCCTTTGCTTCCTTCCCTCTTTCCTTCTTTCCTTCCTTCCTTCTTTCTTTCTTTTTAGTAGGCTCTGTGCCCAGCATAGAACCCAATGCGGGGCTTGAACTCACGACCCTGAGATCAAGACCTGAGCTGAGATCAGCAGTCCAACGCCCAGCTGACTGAGCCAGCTAGGCGCCCTCTTCTTTCTAGATTTCTGGACGGGTCTTTCTGGCTGTTTGGGGTCGGGAAACACATAACCTTCCCAAGAGACAGTGGGAAGATTTTCCTGTCTGGAAACACACTGGGCAGGGTCTCAGGCTACACACGGGAGAGGGCGGTGGTCTTGGGGCTTTCTCAGTCACCCCAGAAGAAAGCCCCCAGAGACCCCGCAGGCTGTCCCTTACATGGTGCTGATGAGAACAGGGGCCCAGGCCCTCTGTCAGCCTGTCGGGGACAAAGGGGAATGAGATGCCAGTGGACTGGGACCAATCCCGCTTCCCTCCAGGGGGGTAGGCAAGGCCCAGATACAAGGGACTTCCACTGGTGATCTCCCGTATAGCCTTTCCTGACTCCCTGAACCCTCATGGACAGCCTCCGAGGGGGCACTATCAGCCTCACCTCAGGAATGAGGAAACTGAGCCCAGAGAGGTCAAGGTAAATGTAGGGGCTGGGGCTCCAGCCTAGCCCTGGGAGAGCTTGAACCACCTCTCTGGGCCTTCTCCCTACAATAGCTGGGCATTGTTATGAATGTGATGAACACAAGGAGGTTGTCAAGCGACACACATTGCGAGATGTTCACGACTTGCTTTTAAAATATAATTATACAGAAGAAGGGGATGGAAGTCTTCACGCCCGTGTGGGAAGCTTTGGGAAACTCCAGGAGCTGGGGGCTCCCTGTGCCTGGCACTGTGCTGGGACAAGGTGGCCGGGAGGCCCAGAGACCCTCAGTGGGCATCAGGGTCAGTATCTTGGCGGTCCAGCACTGATCGGGGGGGGGGTCGGCCCCAGCTCTGGGGGCCTGGGGACGTGTTTTGGTGTAGCACCAAGACTGTCTTTGGGGCCGGTCTTTGGTTCAAGTCCAGCTTCGATGGAACCATAAACTGGGTGGGGAAGTTCATCTGTGGGGTCTCAGTGTCCTCATTGTACACCCGTAAGGGTCGAGTAAGGTTATATGGAGTGGGGGTTCCATAAATGTTCTGCAAATGTGACTCTTCCTTCTGTGCTCTCAGGGAGGGACACGCCTCAACCAACTGCCCAACTGTCTCCCTCATGGATCAAAATTCCAGTATTGGTTTAACGATGAGAACTCGAACTGCCATGGCAACCGGAACACTCTGGCTGGTGATCTCCCCTGCTCACCGGCCACTTGGATCTCTGTCTCCTCCTCTGTGTAGTAGGAAGGATACAGGACGGACTGTGAATTACTTCAAAAAGGAAGGGAGAAAAGCAAGTACAATGGTTCCCTTTCTTTCCCTCTCTCCTTCTTTACCGCCTGCCGCCTCAGCAGGGACACACGGGAAGCCCAGGCAGCGTTGATGCTAGTGGCCGAAGTCTCCAAGCCCAGGGCCCCCACCTCTTCCACAGGGACTGGACTCCTTGGGCAGCATTGGAGACCCTTGGGTAGAAGGCTTACGCCTTCTTGTCCCTTAAAGAGACCACTCCTTGATCACAACAGCGTAGCGACCGGATCAGGAATCAAAAGCCCCTGGTTTACTCAGGGCTCCAGTTCCAACTCTGTTCTAGACTAACCGGGTGCTTGTGGGTGAATCCTTTTTGGGATTCAAAGGGAAACTGGACTTCAGTTTCTTCCTCGTGAACCTAGGGCCACATCTTCTGCCACCCACCCCCAGCTCGGACCTTTGCCAAACTGTATCATCACAGCCGCCTTCCTTCGGTTGTTTTCCATACTCTAGATAGACCTGGGACACGCCCAGATCTCTAGGACAGAGGCCAGGCCACACTCGGATCTTATAGGAACGCTCCTCCTGAACTGCTTACATTTCTAGAAAGGAGAGGTGGCCCGGGTCATGTTTGAGGTTGGAACACTAATTGACGGGGGTCCAATATAAACATATGTTTGTCTTTTACAACTTTGAAACTTAAAATTCAATTTTGCTTTTCAAAAATACTTCATTTCATGTAAAACTCATCTTGAAACTTTATCACTTTGGTTAATAATATTCTAGAGTTTTTCGGAAACAAGACATTTTACATGACACATTCATCTAAACACAGATGTTTTCTTCTTTGAATCTGGGCGCACACTGTCTATACTTGTTTGTAACTTGCTTTTTTTTAAAGTTTTTTCCTCCATTTTAAAAATTAGAGCATACTTCCCATACTAATGGACAGTTCTGTGAGTTCTGACAAAGGCATATAGTTGTGTGACGGCGGCCACAGTTGAGATGTGGAATTTTGCCGGTCATTAGCTACTTAACTGAAAACGTGACTGTGGATGCCAGCAAGCTCTCTGTCATTTGAAAGTGCAAAGACTTAATCTCTTTTTTTGGCCACTTAAGTTGTTAACAATTTTCCTCTTAATGATTTTGCAATCTGGGGGAATGGTGTGAACGAAGGAAAATGAGTGAAATCTGGGATCTCTTTTTCCTGGAGCTAGACCGAGTGGGCTTCTCCCTTCTCTGCTTGGAGAACTGCTCATCCTTTGAGACCCAGCTGAGGTGTTATGTCCTCTGTGAAGCCCCTTCTGTGATGCGAACCGAAGCATCGGTAATTCCTTCCTCTGTGGTCCCAAGGCACTAAGTTACACACTTGTTAACTTGACATTGTAATAGTCTTTCTCCTCTCCCCTCCAGGCTGTGAACTGGGCCAAGTGATATCTTAAACAACTCTGTGTTCCCAAAACCTAGGCCATGCCTGGCTCATAATGCTTTACACATGTTTGTGAAATGAATGAACATTCCACACCGTTGAACTAAATTTTGGCATTGTGTTGGTTTCTTAGGAGACAGATACTTCATGGGTGTGGTGCAAACGTGGGCTGGATGAATTAAGCTGGTGCGCTTGAAGACAGCTGGAAATTCTCCTCCGTCCCAGACCCCGGGTCAGGGGTTGGATTTACGTGTAGTCAATATTTATTTGATAAATGAATACACGAATGAAAGAAAGGTGTGTTCCTGGACCCTAGGAGATAAAGCCAATCAGAATTAGCACCTGTTCTTGGGGACTCACAGTGGAAAGCACGGACGCCACCTCCGAAGCTTTCACCTGCTCCCCATGCAACCTTCACTGAGAGTTGAGTTAGTTCAGGGGCTCCTGGCTACCTCACCACAGACACACAGTGGCCGGTGGTGCCTGGCAGCAATGCCCTGACATTTTGGCCTGTGAAGACTTTCTGCTCCAGGTGTCAAACCGTGAGGGGGAGGCATCTGCTTTAACTTACTAAAAAGGTGTATTTCTCATCTCCGTGTCTGCAAGATCTAGCGCGGGACTTGGCCCATAACAGGTGTTTTTAAAGGTGTAAGTACAAAATATGAATATGAATAAGGACACAGATAAAACCGACCACCGTTGGGTTCCAGTTGTTAAAACACCCCTGGGGTAGGTCTGTGTCATCTTCGCGTCCTACGCCTGGGCCACTGAGTGCCAGCGGGCTCCCCTGAGTTGCCCAGCCCCACACCGCAGGGACAGGCATGTGCCGGGAGTTGAACCAGCCGTGCCTGGCTCCCAAGCCTGCACTCCCCACACAGCGCCCACGAGCCTCCACATCAAACGCTGCCCACCTGGGCCTCCGCAGGTAGAGCAGGTAAGGCTCGGTGAGCGGCCCTGCGTAGAAACCGCGTCCTTCTCAGTCCTGTAAGAGTTGGTTTGCTCCCAAGGAGCAGCCGGCAGGTACCTCGCTCCTGGGCGTGCCCTTCTGTAAGGTGTGGGCACGTGACGTCTGGTAAGGGTCTGGCTCCGAAGCTGATGCACAGTAGACGTTAGATAACGGCCGTAAGGGCAGATTTGGAGACGACCCCCACCTGGGCGGGGCGGGGCTGAGGGCGGGGCTCCGCTCGCACCTAGCCCAACGACGCCCGAGAGGCCCAGTCCGCCCACCTGAGAGGGCGGCGCTTGCGCACTCGGCCTCCGCGGCGCTCCTCCCGGGGGGGGCGGGGCCGGNAGCAAGGTAAAGGAGCGGGAGACCGAGGCAGGCTCGGGGCGGAGCGGGGCCGAGGTCGCCCCGGGCGCCGGCCCCCTCCTCGCGGCGGCTGCGCGGCGCTCGCTGTCAGTTCTCCGGGCGCGGGGGCGGGGGCCCGGGACCCCAGTGGGACCCCCGGCGGACCCTCCCCGAGGGACGGGCTCCTGGGGCCGCGCGCCGCCCCCTCCCCTGACCGCTGCGCCCCGGTCACCCCGGTGGCCCGGTCAGCCCGGCGCCGGGCGCGGGTCCCGAGGACCTGTGGCCGAGAGAAGCCGCGACCTGGGCTGCGCTCCAGTTGTCAGCGGTTCTCCCTGCCTCGGGGTCCAGGGACTCTGCGGCGCCCGGTGCGGGTGCGAGGGGGGCGGAGGTCGTTCTGTCGCTGCCCGGCAAGCAGTCCTGGGCATCGCCTTCTCGGGGGGTCCAGCCTCCGGAACCGGCCCTCCTTCTCCTCGTGCTGGCATTATGTTGGAGACGTTTAATAGCGTCTCCGTTCTCCCCTTTCACTTTTCCTTCCTTCTTTCCTAGCCATCCGCGGCTGTAGCGACCAGCTTCATGTCCGTTGTGAAAGTTTTCCTTCTTTTTTTTTTTTTTTTCGGCTGTAAACTTACATAAGTTCGATTGCCTGACCGTCGTACCTTGCAGCCTTTGAAAAACACCTTTCCCAGCCCTTAACGAATCCAGTTCCTTTTAGCGTTCACCAAATCCAGCCCGAGAATTCAGGGAGCCGTCAGTGCTCCTCGGGAGCTGACTGCACACATTCCTGTAAGATGCCTGATGGATTTTGTACTTGTCAGTTTTACTGGCTGTATGCTCCTTCTGTGCTTTTCCTGAAAAATGATTGGGTGGCATGTGTTTTGACTTTCTCTCCCCCACCGGGAAATAGGAAAAAAAAAAAGTTACAGAAGCACACTTGTTACCAACAACTAGAAAGTACAGCTTTGCAAACAAAATGCCACAGGGTTTGTTCTTTATGTGAGGGGTAGTCCCTGGGGTCTTTACCCCTTCCCTGGATTCTTGTGCATATTGATGTGTTCATCTTGTGTGTTCCGGCGCTCAGGATTGCTGTGTGTGTGTTTCCCCCCCTGATTTATATTCAGAGTGTAACAGTCAGATCTGAGAATAACGAGGCTGTCTGTCAAGCTTCAGTTTATTAGCTACACATAGCTATAAAGTTGCAGGTTTGTGGGAGCCTTTATTTTGCACTTAATGACTGGAGTCTGGGTCTTTTCTTTCAAGATGATGTGCGAGGTGATGCCGACCATCAGTGAAGCAGAAGGCCCGCCAGGAGGAAGCGGGAGCCACGGGTCCGGCTCCCCTTCGCAGCCAGATGCAGATTCGCATTTTGAGCAGTTGATGGTGTCCATGCTGGAAGAGAGGGACCGTCTTCTGGACACGCTGAGAGAGACTCAGGAAACGCTGGCATTGACCCAGGGGAAGTTACACGAGGTTGGTCATGAGAGAGACTCCTTGCAGAGGCAGCTCAATACTGCACTCCCACAGGTATGGATGCTTTTCACCTGGAACTCCAGATTCTTGCCTTCTCTCTAAATGTTTTTTTATGGTATCATCTTTCATGGTGTCCATGTTTTAGACGAGTTTCTGAAATGGTGGTTCTGGTTTTCGTAAGTCACGTGCAGAGAGAGTTCCCGAGGGTTAAACCTCTGAGGGAGGACGAACTCTGTGGTGTGCTTTACTTTAAACACCTCGTAACTCTTGTTCCCTTCCTTAGGCAGCAGAAGGAACTGTCTAGATTTGGGACAGTGCTCCAAAGATTTCGGACAAGGGCCATGAGGCATCCAAGCTGTGTGGTTTCTTCCGTTCAGTTGTCTCAGGCCTTTCTTGCTGAACATGTGTGTCTCATGGATTTTATCAGATAGTCCCCATTTTCTAATGAAATTTAATGGACAGATAGGATTGCTCTCACAGGAAAGTTATTTTCACCGTCTACCTTTTTAAGAACACCTGTGTTTTGTAAATGACCTTTGTCGTGGGGGACATGAGACAGAGATTCCTTCCTTGGAAACTCTCTCTTGGCTGATGCAGATTGTAAGCTTGAAGTGACACCAAAGCCGTTCATCTGAGTACGTGACATTTGGACTGGTGTTGCAAAGCCTCGTCTTGGGGAGCTGAGCAAGGATGTAATGATAGGTGAGGGGAGAACGTCACCCACGAAAGAGTAAGGAGAGTGGCACCTAGCCTGCAGGAGTCACGGGGGTTACTTGGGTGTTCACAGCCGCCGAGGAGCCACTTGACTTACCCGTAATAGGCGCGTCTGTGGTCCTTTCCCGTAGGCCTGCCTAAGCACGTGTTTGTGCTCCCGCCATCGGTGTGCAGTGCTGAATGAGTAAATGAGTAATTGCTAGCCTGACTGCGTTTCTTGGCTGTAGTCAGTTCTCCTGAAAGATTGATAAGCCAAACGTTTGCATTTCCTTTTTAGCAATAATAATCTGGCATTGGTGCTGCAGTGCTCCTTTTCCGTGGGCTCAGAGAGCCATCGTGGTTTTTCTTGTGCAGGCCTCACAAATTACGTAGTTTGGGTAGGTCAGGTTTTATTACTGCAAGCTCGAAAGGACCGGCCAAACGATGCTCCACCAGGATTTTAGCGTACTTGTGTATTTTTCAGTAGCTTTTATTTGTTTTTTGTTTTGTGATTGTATTTGATTTAGTGTAATTCGAGGCCATGCACTGAAGCGCCTATCAAATACTTAAGTATTTGATCAGGTTGATTTTTGAAAGAATGAGCACACACGACCTAACAGAAGGGACAGTTTTGTGCGGTGGAGTTTGTCACCCCAACAGGGTGACACCATTGCTCAGTGATTTGTTTTTAGCTACTGCTCAATGTGGCGTAACCTGGAAGCTCTTCATTGAGAGTGTAACACTGGCCACACCCGCCTCCCTGGCCTCCCTGCCTCCCCACCTGAGCACCTCTTCATCTCCCTGGCCTCCTGGCCTCCGTGCCTGCTCATCTCCCTACCTCCCTGGCCTCCCCTCCTCCCTGCCTCCCTTCCTCCCTGCCTGCCTCCAGGCCTGAGCACCTGAGACCATCATTTCAGAAACACGGGAACCATTAAGTAAACTGTTTTTGGAACTCTGCTTTCCCTGGTGTTTGACTCATGTTTGGTGGCTGATAATGTGGCCGGATAGGTATACGAGTAAATGCATTTGTACTATCAGCACGTTATATGAGCAAGTAATAACATACATTAACAAATTTTAGCTATAACATAATCAGAAAAATTCACAGTTGTAAGTGTACATTTCAGAGACTTTTTTCCCTTAGTGAACACATGCTTGTAACCAGCACCTAGATGAAGAACTAGAACATTACCAGGTTTCCCAAAGCCCCTCCTACCCACTCCCAGTAACTGCTCCAGAGCTACCAATGGTCTTGACTTTTCCGCTGATTGCTCTGGTGTGCTCTTGACTTCATATAAGTGAAATAGTCATTTAGCCTTATGTTTGTGAGATGTGTCTGTTTGGCCTCGTGTGGCTTTGTTACTCTCATTGCTGTCTAGTCCCTGGTGTGTGAATATACCGTAGTTTATTCTTTCTGCTGGGCATGGCTATTTACAAATGCTGCCCCTGACTACCCCTGCATGTCTGTTGGTGCAGGTATGTGTACCCTTCTGTTGGGTGTGCTCAAAGGAGCAGCACTGCTGAGTGATAATGTGTGTGTGTGTTCACCCATCACCCATGGTATGAGAGCGCTCAGTGGCTGTCTGACCCCTGGCATTGTCAGTTCTTGCATTTTAGCTGTCTGGTGGGTGTCGGGTGGTAGGAAGCTGAGTATGGTGTGAGCTTGCCGCTCGCCGATGACCAGTAAATAATCAAGGGCAGGACTTCTCTGTGTGTGTTTATTGGCCACTTGGATATCTCTTGTGAAATAATTGTCTCTTGCCCATTTTTTTATTGGGTTGGCTGTTTTGTTTTTTATTGATTTAAAGGAGTTCTTTTTATATATTTTGAATACCTATATGAATGGCAGATTTTTTGTTTGTTTTGTTTTGTTTTTTACAGTCTTGCGTTGTGTTTGCCTTTCATTCTTTCAGGGGTGTCTTCTGATATGTTTTTTTTTCCTTTCCAATGCAATAACCATTTTTATTTTTCTTGCCTTCTTATACTAGCTGGGATCTTCAGTACAGTGTTGAATAGAAATGGAGAGAATAGGTGTCCTTGTCTCACTCTCAATACCAGAGAGAGAGCTTTCAGTATTTGACCATCACATATGATACCATCTGGGGCTTTGTTGGTAGATATTTTTTATCAAAACATGAAAATTCTGCTCTATTTTTAGTTTGCTGAGAGTTTTTTTTAAATCATGAATTAAATTATATTATGTGTTTTCTGCATCTTTTGGGACAAGTGATTTTTTTTAATGTGGTGATTAAACTTTAAAACAATTTTTTTTTAAAGATTTTATTTATTTATTCGACAGAGATAGAGACAGCCAGCGAGAGAGGAAACACAAGCAGGAGGAGAGGGAGAGGAAGAAGCAGGCTCATAGTGGAGGAGCCTGATGTGGGGCTTGATCCCATAACGCCGGGATCACGCCCTGAGCCGAAGGCAGACACTTAACCGCTTTGCCACCCAGGCGTCCCTAAAACAATTTTTTTGCAACTACAGTAATCCCAACTTGATGTCTGTGTATTCTCTTTTTGCCGGATTTTATTTGTTAATATTTTGCTTAGGATCTTGCATCTGTATTCATGAGAGATGTTGGTCTGTAATTGTACTTTCTTGTATTGTCCTTGTTGGGTTTCGGTATTAAGGTTGTGCTCATCTCATAAAATAAGGTAGGAAGTGTTCCTTGTGTATTCCCAGAACAGTTCATGTGAGCCTGATGTTTTCTTCCTTCAATTTTTGGAAGAATTAACTGGCAAAACCAGCTGGTGTAGGGTTTTCCTTGTGAGAAGGTTTTTAATTTCAGATTAATTTTTTTATATGAAAATAAGATTTTTCTGATTTTATATTTCTTCTTGTGTCTATTTAGATAAGGCATTTTTCCCCTAGGAATTTGCTTAGGCCACCCGAACTTTCCAAGTAATAGTGTAGAGTGGTTCGTAATATCCTTATCATCAGCAGAATTTGTTGTGATATCTCCTTTTAAAAATTCTTGGTATTGGTAATTTGTGCTTTGTCTCTTTTTCTTAATCAGTTTTGGCTAGGGGATTATTAATTTTATTAGTCCTTTCAAACAACCAACTTTGGGCTTTACTGATTTTTTTTCTGTTTGTTTTTGTTTTCTATTTCATTAATTTCTGTTTTTTTCCCCCCATCTACTTTGTGTTTTGTTTGCTGTTCTTTTTTCTAGTTCTTGAGCTAAATACTTAGTTTGATTTTTAGCCTTTCTTCTTTTCCAGTATATGTATTTTAAAGCTCTGAGTTTCCCTTTAAGCACAACTTTATCCCACAGGTTTTGATAAGCCAAATTTCCATTATCTTTCATGTAAAAATATTTTCTAGTTTTCATTGTGGTATCCTCTTTCTATTCATAAAGTTTTTTAGCAGTATATCACTTAACTTCTCAATGTTTAGGGGGATTTTCTAGTTACCTTTTTGCTGATTTCTACCTTAATTCTATGAAGGTATCTGTCTTAGTTTTGGGGGGTTGCTATCACAAAATACCATAGACTGGCTGGCTAATAGGCAACAGAAGTTTATTTCTCATAGTTCTGGAGACTGGGAAGTCCTCAAGATCAAGTCACGGGTAGATTCAGTGTCCAGTGAGAGCCGGTTTCCTGGTTCAAAGACAGCCGGCTTCTCACTGTCCTCATGCTGTGGCAGTGGTGAGGGAACTCTCTCCACCCGTGACCTGGTCACTTCCTGAAGTCTCCATGTCCTAATACCATCACCTTGGAGGTGATGAATGGGGGGGGGGCTATAAACTGTTAATCTGTTGCAGTCCCTAAATGTGCCCTGCATTGTTTCAGTCTTTGATTTATTTTCCTAGTTACCCTTTTTGTCATGAAGTTGCTCTTTACTCCTTGTTTTTTTCATATTTCTGTCAAAGACTACTTTTCTTTTCCCAAAAAGCTGCTTTAATATTTCTTTTAGTTCATGTGGTGGTTGATGAGTTGTCTCTCTCTTTTTTTTTTTTTTTTGCCTGAAACATCTTTACCTTGCCTTCACTTTTGAAGAATGTTTCTGTTGGGCATAGACTTCCAGGTTGGTGGTTATTTTTGTTCAGCATTTTACAGATGCCAATCCATGGTGTTCTGGCTTCCTTTCTTTTTCTTGAAAAGTCAGCTCGCAGCGGTTACTGTTATCTCATTGAGGGCAGTATCTTTTTTCCTCTTGTTACTTTTAACAATTTCTTTTTGCCTCAGGCATTCTTTGTCCTATCAATGGCTTGGCTCTTTAACCAGTTTTGGAAAAGTTTTGACTGTTATCTCTGTAGATATTCATTATTCCCCGTTCTGTCTTTCCTCTACTTTGAGAGTCCCCATTGGACATTTTTACCATGTCCCATGTGTCTTTTGGGCTCTTCTGTTTTCTGGACTTTTTCCTCCAACTTCTGTCTAGATTTTTTTTTTTTTTTACTGGACCTGTCTTCCAGTTCACTGATTCTCTCTTCATCTGTATTTATTCTGATGTTAAGCCCACAGGTTGAGTTCTTAATTTCAACTGCTATATTTTTCAGTTTAGAATTTGTTTTGATTCTCTGAAAATTTCCCATCTGTCAAGTATGTGTTTGAAAAGTTGACATGTGCATCCGATAACTCCACTATATGGGTCATCTCTTGGTCTCTTTCTGTTCTTTTCTCTTTTAGTCTATATGCTGTTATATCTTTTGCTTTGCTTTATTTTTCTTTTCCTCCCCTCCCTCCCTCCCTCCTTCCTTCCGAGAGTGTTGGACATTGTGTATGAAGAGCTGTAGAGGCTCTGGGTGAGGCTGTCGTCCTTTAGCATCTCCTCTGACACACCCCATGTGGGGCAGTTCCTTGGCCCAGTCAGTTGTGAGTGACTTGACACGGGGGTTCAAGCTTTGTAAGCTACCTTCTTCCCCCCTTCCAGGGTCTCCATCTGGAGGCCTGGAGCATTTCCCAGGGCCCCTCCTTCTCGGCAGGTGCCGAAGCCCAGTTCTTGTCTCCTAAGCACAGGAGATTGTTGAAGGCTCAACTCTCGGGGAGTGCTTGCAGGGTGCTGGGCTCACTTTCTGTGCCTTCCTGCTCTCAGGGATCCTGGCCTTTAAGACCTGGCTGACTTGTCAGGCCTGCACTTGAATTTTGTCTTCCCATACCCATGGAGCTGTCCAGAGCTCTGTTGGCCAAGACTTTCTTCTTGGCTTTCTGCTACGTTTTCTTTCCAGCTTATTTGTATATTGCTTCCACACCCCCGCCCCCTGCCGCCCCAATCCCTGAGGAAAATCAGAATCGCCAATGCCTTGAGGGCAAGACGGGCACTCTAAATATTAGAGTCACCTCAGTGGACTCCCTTTTGTTTGGAATCTCCCTCCAGTTGTGGTTGCCTCAATAGCTCTTTGATGCCTTCAAACAGACTTAAAATTGTGTTCAGTTTTTCTAGTTCTTGGTGCGTTGACTTAGAGACTACTTGTGTGTCTAACGAAGTGAGGGGAGAGACTGGTGTGCTCTCTGTATCTGAAGCACGTGTAGAAGTCATGGTAAATTTGTTGACCATTATTTGGTACAGGAGAAAACAAAACCCACTAGTCCTTGCTTAGTACCCATTGTTCTTTTCCTAATCTAAGTCCCCGGTTTGCCCGTGCTTGGCCGCCATGCATGGAAAGACGATGGTGCCAGCGGCCCAGCCCCCTGAGTGCTCTCCTCCCTTGCCCGGTGCCCACCCAGGCTTTCTGGTGACAGGCTGGCTGTGGCAGAGAAGACTAAGGGGGGTGAGATGCCTTAAGTGACACTTATTCTATGACTTGATCACAGTGTTTGATCTGTTTTTTAAAAGTTACTGCTCATTTAGTCTTCCCTCCAATTTCACATAAAGTTGAAAATGCAGATTTTATTCTTCCAAGTTGAGTGCAGTGATTTCACACTCTTTTTGTAAACAACAAATGAGTTTCTTAAAAGACATCTCACCCAGAGAATTCCAAGAAAAGAGAATCTGTTCCGCCTGAATTATGGGCGGGACCCCAGGTTTTGCCCATGTCTCTCGCAGTCTGCAAATCCCTGGGAGAGCGTTCACATAGGACTCAGAGCACCCTGAAGAGCAAGGTCTTAAAAGCACAGCTTAGCGGCAGGTAAGGCCACCTGTGTGGGTGCGTTGATTGTCACCACAGAGGTGTTGGCTAGCTGGCAGCAGTGCAAAGCCTGCCGGGCCAGTTGGCAAGGGAGGAAGGTGGAAGCAGAGCCTGGTCGGGAAGATGAGGGACGGAGGAGGATGAGTCAGGGCCAGGCTCTGTGGCTGGGGACACCATGGAGGATGCTAACGCTGGCAGTCGCACGGGGGAGGGATGCCCCCCCACACTCTGCCCTGCAGCCTCCCCCGGGGTAAAGAACTGCAGGCTTTTCTCAGACACTGCTGTAATGCATTGTGGGGTGCGGCCCTCACCGTCGTTTCATTGTTAGTGCTCTCACAAGGTTTGATCCCGTGCCAAGCTTAAGTTAGTGAGTACATCAGGGAGACTTCTCATAATCCAAATGAGGTGAAATGAGCTAGCAGACTCCTCAGCAGGGGTAGATTCCGGTGATACCCGTGAGTTTTGGGGAGTCCCCCTGACAGACTGATCTTCAGTAGGAGTAGTTGGCAAAACCCCTCTTGGAAGACTGTGCTTTACTTCCATTGTTTCTGGTTTATGAAACAGTTCAGCAGATCCTTCAAAGTATTTGACCGTTCGCTTCTTGTCAGCGGCACACCCTCTATTTGCCTCTTTTTGCCAGCAGCCCTGTCTTCTCCTCCTTCTCTGTTGCTGCACCTGTAATCATCTGTGCAAGACAGAGCCGTCCACTCCTGCTGGGCGCCTCCATGACCCTACCCCGTCCTGGCCTCTGGGTTCTTGTGCTCCTGGGACACAGGGGGCCTGCCCTCGGTGAGCCGGCATACCTGCCCCTTCTCAAGAGGATGCTGGCTGTGAGATGCACCTGCAAGCATAAAGTTGTTGAAAGGAAGGGCTGTCTGCTGGCACGCTGTGGTCCATGAGGGGCCTCTCCGAGGGGCCATGGTTGAGCTAAGGCCGAGGGAGGACTCTCCCTGCACTGCAACTGCAGGGACAAAGGCCAGAGGCAGGGGTGAACTTGGCCTTGATTTAAGCCATGGAAACAGCAAGGTGAGACGCCTGTCAGCTGATGGTTGGACAGGGCCTGGCCATGTCAAGAGTTCAGTTTTCCGTTTTATTTTATAAGAACTGCTGAGGGCCCAGAGGCATTGTGGCCTCAGGGGGAGGGATTGGCATGATTTCATTGAATTTTTTAAGTAGGCTCCGTACCCAGCATAGAGTCCAACCTGGGGCTTGAACTCAAGACCCTGAGATCAAGACCTGTGCTGAGATCACGGGTCAGACACCTAACCCACTAAGTCACCCAGGTGCCCCCTGGTTGAATTTTTTAAAATCTTGTGCTGATGCTGCGTGGATAGTGGGTTTGGGGTGGAGACAAGAGTGGACGCAGGGTAGTCACCATTGGTTAGAGTGGTCCTTGCTAATGCATGGGTTGAGCTGTAAGGTTAGTGTTTCAGGCAAGAATTAAAACCCCTTGATATCATCCATCTCGTAAAGCACAGGGCAACGTATATTTTTGTGTAATATACAGAAATAGGTAATGTTTAAATTCAGTGTGCATACCATTCACATGTATGTGTGTAATGTGTCCGGGTATGTATTCCAGGCAACTGTTCTAGGTGCTGACTGTTCAGCACGTAGTAAAGGTTACCTAGCCCAGATACTGTTGTGGTTGCGCAAGTTAAAGTAGCGGAGTGTGAGAATGTGGAGCTCAGTTGGAGCAAATGAAACGTGTGGACGGTGCGGCTGCAGGATGGCCGTTTTCTCACGAGTCCATGTAGGCCAGACTCGGGGGGGGCGGTTTTCCTTGGGAGGTTCAGCTGCCCTGTGTTCTCCTTTATACCCCCCACTCTGGGTCACAGATGCCTTGCTTGAGCACCTTGTGGTGTACCTCTATTTGGACGTTCTTTGGGTTCCTTAAATTCAGCATCGACCAAAACCATCTCCTCCCACATGTATGCCTTTTCCTGTGAATGAGAGCGTTTTCTACCTGGTCGGGTGGTCCGAAACCAGGGGAATGGCTTTGCCTCTTTCCTGCACCTCCCCCCCCCCGGTCCCCACGTACTGTGGCACATACCTTTCCTGTCTCAGAGCCATCTCTGAGGACCCAGGGGATCTGGACCCTGTCTTCCATCGGGTGGAGTCGAGGAGGGGCGGACTCCCGTGGCTTCCCCAGGCCCCGCGGCCCCGCGGCCCCCTGTCAGTCATGCTGTGTTGTGGGTCGCCCATCATGCTATCATGCAGATCTGTTGTTGTCCTGCACCTTCTCTGTAAATGTGCTGCTCTCTCCGAGAGGAAGGCCTTTCTTTCCATTCTTCTGCTTGCTGGCCCTTAGTGCTGGATACCACTCCGTCATTTGGTAATGGACTCTTTTGGGGAACCAGTTTTGCCATGTATATGAAGACCCTCAAAAATGCTCATATTCGGACTGAGCGGTTTTCCTTGTGCCGAGGAAAATGTTCTTACCTGGAGGAAACCATGCTTACGGTATTTACATTGCTGATTAGTTAGGACATCATAAGAGTGACACATGCCAGTTACAGACCATGTGAAAGTGTGAACACTGCGTAACTCCCTTCCACGGGGCTTGATGCCTCTCACTTTTGCCCCCCGGCCTTCCCTCATTCCCTCCGTGCTTGGCACTACTTGGGGGGAGGCTCATGGTTTCCAGCGGCCCGTTCTTGTGGTCAGAGGTAGGAGTGGGCTGTGGGGTGACCACAGACCCCTCTGACCTGTGGGAGCTACAAGGAGCCACAGGAAGTCCCCTGGGGCTGCATCGTCCGCTGCGTCCTGCCCACACCAGGTCCTGTCGGAAGCTGTAGAGGGGATTGTCCAGCCCTCAGTCCTTCTTCCTGGACTGACTGACCCTCTTTCGTGAAGAGCACCCCTTGTTGTCCTTCTCCCCCTTGTAATGCACACTTGCATTTGTGTTTATTCGGTGATCACACTCAATTATCATCATCATTCCTTAGATGCTGCCTTGTCCCCCTCAGATGGGCTCCTGTGTCCTTTTGCCAAGGCCCTATTAGTCTTTGAACATTTCACTGTTTTCTGGCACATGAATTTGTCCCAGGCTCACTTTGTGTTTTTCCTGCCTCGGATCTGAAATCATTCCTCTGAGGAGCCCTGGTTCCTGTTAATGGGGAAATGATGTTCAGAAATGTAAATGAGATAGGTGTGCTCATTGTCGCTGGGGTAGCATCTTTTTTTTTTTTTTAAAGATTTATTTTATTTATTCGACAGAGATAGAGACAGCGAGAGAGGGAACACAAGCAGGGGGAGTGGGAGAGGAAGAAGCAGGCTCATAGCGGAGGAGCCCAATGTGGGGCTCGATCCCATAACGCCGGGATCACGCCCTGAGCCGAAGGCAGATGCTTAACCGCTGTGCCACCCAGGCGCCCCTGGGGTAGCATCTTTTAGGTCCTTTTTGGAGACAGAGCTAGACAAAAAGAAAGAGAAACTTGGAGTTCCTCTTGCTATTCCATTCACAAATTAAAATTTAGCTTCTCCCTGATTTATTTTATATTTATGTCTCTTGTCTTATAATTTCTAGTGATGTTAGCATTATTTTCTTTACCCTATGATGTACAGAAAGCAGTTTCAGCCTTCTAATGCCATATTGGTATAACCACCCTACTGAGCAAAGTTTTAGAATGTCTTTGCAGTTCTTCTGGGTCTTAGAATTAATATGTCTTAAGACTGTACAGTTAGAGTAATGGGTTTTAAAGCAGTGTGATTGGTCACATAACCATATGAAATTGATATACCATTAGGTTCATTTGTTTCTGTTTATTCCCAATTTTAGGGTTTGGATTTTTCTTTTGCAGTTGTTTACAAATACCTAAAGCATTTACATGGTTTAACAGTCAGAATTCTAGAAAAAGGCACTCACAGGAGTCTTGCTCCCCTGTCCCTGAGTCACCCACCTGTAACCGGTGGGGGTGGCCACGTGTCCTGGTTTGCATGAGCTAGTCCTGGGTTTTGCCTGTTCTCCTGGTGCCATTAGTAATTGTGCGCCGTTTCACCCTCAGAAATGAGGCACAGCGAAGGCTTTGTTGGCACTTGCTAATGCTCATTTAGAGATGTGGACAAAATGTTTCCACTTTGTAGGTTTTTCCCCATAGCTCGAAGCAAGCTCTTGGCTGAATTCTGCAGACTGGGATTGTGGTTCATTTGGCAGGCAAGGTCCACCCATGGAGTTTTTACTCTTGGCTGTCAGGGTCTCATTCTCATTCCGAGGAGGAGATGTCATTTTGCTCTGAAAATAAATTTGGGAGCTTGAAGCGTATCTTGCATTTCCAAGTTTTTCTGCTTTGCAAATGGGCTAATTATCCCTCCTGCCTATGTAGTTTGAAACCTTTGCCAACGGTAATATAAAAATTGATTTTGGGCAGTGGCATGCTGAAGTTGAATCATGTGGATGAAAGTTAAGGTTCTCCTTGAGGCTTATCCATATTTCTCAGCGGTTGATCTCTCTTGAAATCTTAAGGTGCTGTTAAGAAGCTAGGGCACACTCTTCCCACACCTGCAGAATAGTTTATGGGGAAACATGGATGGCAGGTCAGGTCGGGGTGTCCTGTATTCCCTGAAATAAACAGAGAGGTGGTGGGGAAGATGGTTTCGACGAGCTGAGTGTTCATGTCAACAGTCGGATATGCTGTGAAGGGCTCCGTGGGTGACATCCGTGGAGGCGAATGTCCAGAAACCCTGTGCCGTGCCCGGTGCTGTCCGAGGCCCCGCCTCCTCACCTCCACCGCCCGCGCGCTCCGCGGCGAGGCTGTGCGCAAGCCGGGCTGCTGTCGTCCTGCTGTTGGGCTCATCTTCCCGGAGCAGACGCGTCCGCCTCCTCAAGCAGGCGGCCCGCTGAAAGCAGGCGTGCAGCACGCCTCCGCCTCTCCCGGGCTTCGGCCTGAGTCTACCGCCGGTCCCCAGCGCCCCGAGCTCACGGTGGCTCAGCAGAGCCTGGGGCTTGCGTGCGGTCTATCCCTCGTGACCTCGTCCCCGAGCTTCCAGTGTCCTCGTCAGTACGTCGTACCGGGGGGCAGCAGCTTCCATCTTAGTCCGCGGTCACTTAGCGCATCTGCCACGTGCGAGGCACCGTGCACGGGCTGGGAGACGGCTGTCCGAGAGATTCGGTGAGACGATAGCCCTCATGGATGGCCTCAGAGCCTCCAGAGAGGGATCGCCTCCCTGAAGCCTCTTCACAAGGAAGTTGGGCTATGGTGGAGAGCTCTTCTCTTTCTCATTCCCAAAGGCAGCTGTGGCCAGCAGCGGGGAGTGCAGACCGTACGGACACGCACGACGTCCGCAGCCCTCGGCGCCCCCGGTGCCCACAGCGTGGGGCTCCGGTGGAGGGGTGGTGTGCTGTGATGCGCCTCACACGTCCGTCGAGAGGAGGGGTGAAGCTGCCCGCTGTGGAGATAGAAGGCACGGTGCGACGAGCGTGCTGCGTCGGGGCAGCCCGCTGCCCGGGCGATGAGTGCAGGAGGGTAGAGTACTGCGAGGACTGAGGAGCTGGCGGTGTTTCTGGAAGGTGGGAGCGCCCCGTCCTGCTGTGGAAGGCTCTGGGGAAGCTTCCTGTCAGCCTGGCTCCTGTCCCTGGCGTTCACAGTCGGGCTCCGAGCCTGTAACCTGGGCCGGGGCTGCCCTGCGCCGTCCCCACCTCCGGGAGAGGCTGGGAGAGCCAGTGCCGGCAGCTCTCAGTACCCCCTGGGCCATGCACTGCTCCTGAGGGGCGGGAAGGGGGCCCGGAGGCTGTGTGGCCAGAGTCGGTGACAAATGGCCACAGCAGGGCTAACGGGATGGACAGTTGTGCCTGTAAAACCAAAGGGTGCATGTAGCATTTAGCCCTGTGGCGGGTGTTCCTGCGCTCCCTGGCTGGGCTGATGAGGAAGAATTGCCCCAGCTGGCTACCCTCTGCCCCAGCTTCCCCTGGGAAGAAAGGAAGGACCCTTAGCAAATAAGGATTGAAATGGGTGGTTTGGAGTTTCTTCCTTCCATTATCTCTTTATTATATCACTACCCTTTCTTATCCTTACTCTCATCACTGCATTTCAAGGAGAAAGGACGAGAAGTGCTGCGTCTGACGTGTGTAGTAAGGCCCGTGAAGGATAGAGCAGGCGGTGCTTAGGATGAAGCGTCCACGTCGAAGGAATGTAGGTTCCAAGGGGGCTTTCTTGTGCCAACTACAGAGATACTTGCTCCCAGCGAGGTTCAGGGGTGAATTGAGAGATTGCTTGAAGCACGTTCCCGTGGACAGACTCAGCACGCGTTACCTGAACCCTGAGTGGCCAGTGCTGTCCTCTCTGGGTGTCACTGCACAGGACTGCTCCTTAAGGGGCAAGGTGCTCTGAGGAAGGGAGGTTTTTTCCGGAGAAGCTGCAGTTGTTGGTAAGACAGGCTGTTTATGAAGCAGCCCGCAGGCCGCTGCAGCCCGTGGAGCTGGCCTAGAAGCCCCAGTGTGCTACCCACGGGGCTGCATGGCGCTCAGCAGGCACACTGCTGCAAGTCTTGGCTTGGACCGTGTGTCTGCTCTGCGCTGAAACACTCCCTGTGTTGCCTCCCTTGTCCGTTCACCTTGAGGGTCTCTCCTGGCAAGTTTTACAGGAGTACTACAGAAAGTGGGATGGGCACACAGAATGCTGGTTCAGACTGACTTTACAAACAGTCATTGGGGCGCCTGGGGGGTGCAGTCAGTGGAGTGTCCGACTCTTGGTTTTGGCTCAGGTCATGATCTCAGGGTCGTGAGATCGAGCCCCACATCAATTCCAAGCTCAATGCAGAGTCTGCTTGAGATTCTCTCTCCCTCTCCCTCCTCCGCTCATGCTCTCTCTCTCCGATAAATAAAAAAAAATCTTTAAAAAAACCCCAAAAACCTGTCAGTCACTTAGAGGGAGCTTAGATTGCCTGGTGCTTGTGTCCACTCTTTGTGGGTTTACTGTGCCCGCACGGTTTTCCCGTTAGGGAGCCTCTGTGGAAAGAGGGAAAAGAAGCACTTGCTGAGACATTTGGAGAATTGTTTTCATGGGACAAGGGTCTCACACCCAGGACTAGGAAATACATTACTGCTTCCACTCTTTTCTGTTGTTGCTACCTTGGAGATGCGTCCACTTTGTGGGGTCAGTCTCCCCTTTGGAAGAGGAAACTGCATTTGTGTTCAGCCCCGGGGTTGTGATGTTCCTTCCGTGTCCCAGCCCCATCTGTTGTCATGGCCTTTACACACAGCCCAGAGATGCCCTGCTGCATGTCAAGTTCAGAGCTGTGATCATCCTTCCTCTCTCAGCCCCCCATCCCCTGGCTTCAGCCTCCCTTCCCCTTTCTTAGCCCCGCCCCCGGCTTCACCCCACCCTACTCCTCCCTCAGCCCCCTATCCCACAGCATGGTTTCTATCCCTGTCTTCTTTTCCAGTGTCATTTTTACTTTCTTTTGTATTCCAGTACCCTAGCTTGGTCACTTTATGCCTCAGGCCAACGTGGTGAGGCTCTGCTCGCACCTTCGCACCTTCTTCGTTTTCTAGGCCACCCAGCACACACTTTCTGCCGCCCTCGGCTGAACCCAGACCGTGCGCGGCCAGGTTTCCTGCAGTGTCCATCCCTGGGAGCCGCAGGGGCAAGATCCAGACTCTTTCAGTTTGGCACTCACAGCTCCATGTTCTGGTGCAACTCAACTTTTCCACCCCATTTCCTCTCCAGACCCCCTCGTTCTGGCCAAACCAGTCTGTTCACTATGCTCCCCTCCCCTGGGCCTACACAGCTCCCTTGTCGGGAAGTGCCTCCCTGCCTTCCCCGTGTCACACCCCACCTGTCTCTCCAGGCTTGCTGTGAGCACCCGATGCCCTCTGAGGTTTAGGGACTGTCTCACCTCTCAAAGAGGATGGGGTCTGAGGCCCGGGGCTGCTTTTATTTTCTATTTTTATTTTTTCTCCACTGTTTAAAAATGCCATCAGTTTTAAGAAAAACACAGATGAAACAGTACTTAGAGTGTGGGGCGCCCGGGTGGCTCGTTGGTTAAGTGGTTAAGCGGCTGCGTTCGGCTCGGGTCATGATCCCAGAGTCCTGGGATCGAGCCCCACGTCGGGCTTCCTGCTTGGTGGGGAGTCTGCTTCTCCCTCCCCCCCCACCCCGCTCGTGCTCTCTCTCGCTCTCTCCTGAATAAAATCTTCAAATAAAGTAGTATTGAGTGTGTATCAAGGTCGTCCTTGATTGGCAGGGGTCACAGAGGGAGCTCTCAGAGGTCTGTGGCCGCCTCTTTGTTTCTGTGTGAGGACAGTTGTGGGTCACGCCTGGCCCTTCTGTACCCCTCAATGCTGAGTACATTTCCCTACCCCCGCCCCACTTCAATCCTCAGGCCCTGCATACCGACCTCTTGGCCAGGGTGTCTCACCTCTGAGACTGTGTGGCTATGTGTAAACTTGAGCATCCTGATGATTTCTCAGTAGGAGATGCAGATTCAGTGAGCGCCGAAACGACCCTGGCCACAACTGCGTGCGCCGAGTGGGTGCTCGAGAGGTGTGAGGCGTCTGTGTGCAAACCCAGTCGGGGCTGGGGTGATTGGGGGTTGGCGTGGGGACTTGCTGTGGGTGCTTGCCATCCTCTTGGCATCCGTATTGAATTCTGATTCCCCAGCCACTTATTAACACGGTGACCTTTGCACATCGCTGACCTGCCGGGGCCTGTGTTCTGATTCGTAAAATGAGGTAATATGTGTGCCTTACAGGGTAGCTGAGAATAACAGTAGAAGGTAGGAAGCAAGTTTGAAAACCATAAAACATTAAGCAAATACGACGTTATTGAAATGAATATTGTATCTTCTAAGTACTTGGCTGGTATCTCAGACATCTTGATTTTGCTCAGTAAGTTATTTGTCCAAATTAAAAGGGCTGCTCATTCTTAAGTTTGTATATTTCTATCTATTAAGCTGAACAGAGCCACAGAGACATTCCTCAATAAGGTACCTTCAGTTATGGTTTTGTGCCGAGAGCTTTGATTCGTTCAGAGATACCTTCTTGATCAATCAGAGAGTAAAGGTGTTTGTGACCGAGGCTTTTGTCAGACCGGTTTGCAGGACGTGAATGTGCAGAACCATGAGAGTCTACGAAGATTGGCAGAGCGGCAACCTGCTGTCCGAGGTTGTATGTTACCCACTCCGTACTGCGCGTACCTGTTGTTGGGACACCCACACTCACCGGGCTGCTTTGCCGGGGCGTGGGGAGCAGCTCTTCCCTGAGCAGAGCAGCGAGTGGTCGTGGGTAAACCGAGTGTGTCGTAGCGCGGTGGCGCGGAGAGATGGTGGGCCGGGAGAGCCCTTCTGTGGAGGGAGGGCGCCGAGCTCAGCGTGGGCCGTCGGCGTCCAGGGCGCCATGGGGCCGGGGCGGCAGGTGTGGAAGGGGCACCGTGCGGGCGCAGGTGCGCGGAGGCGTGCGGGACTGGGGCGGCGCTGAGGGCGGGAGCTCACCGGACAGGGGCTACCAAGGGCTGGCTTCAGTGCTCTGATGACATTTCTTGAGGAGGATTATGGTGGGACGAGTGCAGTCGGGACAGGGACGGGTGTGGAGGGGCAGGCGCCTCAGGCTGTAGAGACGCTTCCTTCTTGACAGTAAACCCTTTATTTGGTCATTTCTGGCAGTCCAGCTATGTGGTTTCCTCGGAGGCAATATCAGTCTTGTTCTGAAAATGGCGTGAGAGAGAATCAGGAGCTGTTTTCAAGTTCTGTTGTGCTTGTTACCCGCAGTTGCAGTCCACAGCCTTACACCCGCAGCACTTGCGTCTTCGACGGGCCGCCAGGCATGGGGAGCGGCTGCCAGTGCAGCCGGGGCGGCTTGCCGACTGCATGTCCCCGCGCTGGCCTGTCTACTGAGCCAGCACGGCAGGGCCCCTGCGCCTGCCGCTACAGTTTGCTGTCTAGGCCTCCCTCCGTCGGCAAAGGCCCGTCTTCCAGGCGGTGTGCTCAGAAGCCGTGTCAGGGACTGAGAGGGGAGCCGGAGGCCTGCTAGCCGGCCGGGCCTCCCGTGCTCTGGGCTAGGGCTTTCAGACATCGCCTCCCACTCCTGTGAAATGCTGGCCAGGGCTCTCCGTCATTGTCTCTGGCTTCTCTCCACAGGGCCCCCGCGGTCACAAGCAGTATTGGGGGACCCTGTTGCATGCAGCCTGCTGCTCTTCTCGGGTACCTGCTAGGAGCGGGTCAAAATTTCTGATCCTGTTAACAGAGCAGCCTCGTGGCACCGCTGAGGAGGTCCTTCTTAACAGCGCTTGCCCTGCGCTCGTGCCTGCTGGTTCCTGTGAGGGCCTGGAAGGCCGTGTCTGAACACTCCCACACAGATGGAGCCTTCTAACTCAATGAAGGTCACGAAGTCATCTCAGAGTGCCTGACCATGTGTGGAAGAGTTGATGAAGGCTTTCTCTGCGGAACCGAAGTGCTCACGGGAACAGACAGCACGCCTGCCGTGTGCTGGAGGCGCAGCTCACTCACACGCACCCCGTGCACACCCTGACTCGCCAGTGGCACCTGGCCTGTAAACCGTAGGGCGGTGCCTGAGTGGCGCCGGGGACCAGCGTGACTGCACGTGACCAGAGGGGCAGGGGCGCTCATCAGGGGAAGGACACTTGCCGTCACTTCCATACGTTTGTTTGGTCCGTGTTCTGATGGTGCTGCCGAAGCTGGGAGGGAGACGACCAGCATCCTCGGGCAGGACCTCCCGTGGTCCTAGAACCTGGCGGCGTGTGAGCGAGGAAGCCGCGATCTGCCAGGTGTCCTGCAGCGAGGGTTCTTGGTAGGCACGAGGGAATGCCCACATGGTGGTTGGTATCCTAGGGTTCCCAGATGGCTCACCACAGGTGAACGACTGTTGTCACAGCAAAGAAGAGTGGAGAATATAGTTTAAGGATCTCGTGGAGATATTTTAAATCCATGTGATGTAACTGGAGGTGGAAAATAAGCATGTTAGAGGAACTTAGCATGCAACTGGAATAAACCGTTTTCTCTCTCTGTTTATTTTAATAAATATAGAGGGCCGAGCCTGAGTCAGAGGGGCCTGTGTAAGCCGCAGTCCTAGTAGTATGTATTACAGTAGTCAGGACTTTCGACAGTTTTTTTTCCTTAAGATTTATTTATTTATTTTAGAGAGACCCCGGGGGGGGGGGGGAGAGCGCGCGCGCCGCAGGAGGCCGCGCTGAGCTGTTGTCCCGCAGATGCAAAGGCACAGGTACGGAGCTACTCGTTGCCACGTTGTCTGTGAGCGGAAGATGGGCAGCGTCTTCAGTAGGGGAGTAAAGGACGGCTTTTGTGTTCATTCCTGTTTGCCGTCAGAGCGGCTGTAAACGGGAGGGCGTCCTTATGAGCCCACTCGGAAACCTCTTCAGTGATGTCCTTAACTGAGGAGAAGCAAGGGGGAAAGGAATACGTGTGCGAAAAACCCTGGATAAGCGGGGAGCCCCTAACTGTAGTGCCTGCTGTGTGGGAGATGCGGCCCTTTCTTACTGGACCCAAAGACAATAGTTTGAAAAGGTTTGTCGGTGAAAAGCTCTGTCCCAAGCCCCCTTCCAGTGCTGCTGCTGTTACCAGTTTTTAAGAAGTTTTTTATGACCAAAACATCTCTGTGGAAATACGGATTTTACACTGTTCCTGATTTTGGCTTTAGACTGTCAAGGTCAGACAGGCCATTTCTGGTCTCACAGTTTTTGTTTTTGTTTTTGTTTTTGTTTTTTAATTTTCATTTTTTAAAGATTTTATTTATTTATTTGAGAGGGAGAGAGAACAAGCGGGGAGGAGGGGCAAAGGGAGAGGGAGAAGTTTTTAAAATTCATTTGTAATGTTTTTGTCCATGAATACCTCACTAATGTTGCACACTGGTTTCTGAAGTGCATGAGATGGACATCTGTGCTGATACACATGTGCATTCGTATCTCAGATCGTCCTAATGGTAAGAAGTTACTTGTTCAAATACTGAAATGCTAGCAACCACTGAAAATAGTTTGGTTTGCTCTTTAGCAGAAAGATAAAAGTATGTGAAGCCAGATTTATACCTACTGCCTGTGAGGAGACAGCACCTTTTCCCTAAAAGGCATACCTTCCAGAGAGGAAGGGAGTGGTGGCTAAGACAGCTGGACGTTTAAACCGGAAGTCAGAGACAGGAACGGAGGGTGCACTCCCTTACCCTGCAAGGAAATGTGTCTCCTCCTGGGTGCACCAAGAGGAAAGAAAGCGTAAGTCCACATAAGAACTCGTATAGGAGAGCTCACGGCAGCATTCTGCGTGACAGCTAGAGCGTGGAAGTGACCCGGTTATCTGTCAGCAGGTGCAGGGGCGAGCACGGCATGCCGTGTCCACACAGTGGAGTATTATTCGGCCATAAACGTGAATGAAGCACCACCATGTGCTGCGCCGTGCTGCACCTGGAACGCGGGATGCTGAGAGAGAAAAGCCGGACAAGTCACGGAAAGTGATCAGATTTCAGTGCGGGCAGGCCAGGCGGGCCGTCTGGTGTGCTTATGTTCTCGCCACCTGGCAGCGCCTCTGTAGCAGGAGGCGGACCGCAGCCTCCAGCAAGATTTTCGGGTTCAGCCTTCAATGGAGGTGGTTTGGAAGTAGTGATACCCACCATGCACCCTCCCTAGTTTCCAGGCCAAATAGACACTGTTTTTTTAGGGCAGTTTTAGGTTCACAGCAAAACTGAGAGGAAGGTACAGAGATTGCCCATGTGCCCGGCAGCCTCCCCCACTGTGCACATCCCCAGCAGGGCAGCGCACCTGTCACGGTCTGTGATCCCGTGCGGACACATCATCGTCACCCACGGTTGATAGTTTACACTGGGGTTCACTCTTGGTGGTGCACATGCTGTGGGTGTAGACAAATGTGTCAAGATCATTTTAGTGTCATACAGAGTAGTTTCATTGCCCTAAAAATCCCCTGTGTTCCGCCTGTTCATTCTTCCTTCCCTCCTAACCTCTGGCAGCCCCTGTTCTCTTTACTGTCTCCGTAGTTTGACCTTTTCCAGAATGTCAGAGTTGGAATCCTGCAGTATGCAGCCTTTTCACACCGGCTTCCCTCACGTAGGAAGGTGCATTTTAGGGTCCTCCGCGTCCTTTCTGGCTGGATGGCTCCTTTCTTTTCAGCGCTGATTACTTCTCCGTCATTTGGACGTCCCACAGTTTGTTTGTCCGTCCACCTGCTGAAGGCCGTCTCAGTTGCTTCTGGGTTTCAGCAACTACGGATAAAGCTGCTCTTAACATTGTGCATAGTGGGGTCTTAACCCAGTCTGTCCGCAAATTTAAAAACACTACCGTGGTGTTTTTTATTTTGTTTCTCTTCTCCAAATGAAAATCACATTCCGGTTTTGACAGGACAACTTTGAGCTCACATTGGTAGCAGGGGCACCTCAGTATTCAGCCAAGGCTAATTCTGCAAGACAGGATCGGGCCCAGCGGTGACTTGCATCCCAGGCCCAGGATCCAGTGCAGGAGGGAAGTGGGGGCCCAGGATCTGCAGGTCCTTAACGCTGCTTGGCTTTGCTGATTCCCGAGAGCAGGTGGGGAGCTGTGAGGAGAGGGGGGACAGGCTCCAAGCACTCGAGTGCGGGATGCGCAGGAAGTGGCGGTGGAGAGCGTAGGCTGTTCCGTGAAAAGTGTGGAAGGTGATGGGAGGGAGTGAGGGGAGGCTGGGCGCCCAGGGTGACCTCCCTAGACTTGAAACTGAGTGCGGTGTGCTCCTTTTTCATCTCGTGTGGGGATGCTGTTAGGAACCGAATTAACATTGGGTAATCATTTTAGCAATATGGCAGATTGCATCAGTCCAAACCCCGAACCCCATCAGGTGCCTGTGTCCGTGGAGCAGCGGGCTTCTCATGAGAGCGGGGCGTGCCCGGGGACGGGGCTGCAGGACGAGTGTCGGCGCTTCCTGCCTTGGGGACTGGCACGCGGGCGCTGTGCTCATTTGGTTGTCTCACCTGCGGGCTGGGGTAGGGCGCAGGTGCTGCGACCCACATTTGTAGACGAGCGACCCAGATGGAGAACTTAGAGACCGGTCTGGGATTGTAAAGGTGAGTTGTTGCTCAACACGGAAGGATGGTAAATGACGTGAGGAAGCTCTTTAAAATACATCTTCTCGCGCGTGCTGACGCGCTGCTGGTGTGCCCTTGTCCGCGGGCCTCTCGTAGTGTGCCTGTGCCAGAGACGCCTGGAGCCCGAACCATTGCCCGGCCTCCGCACTGCTGGGTGCTGAGCACTGAAGGGGACTGTACAGTGCGGAAAAAACAAAACAAAAGGCAAAATACATATTCTGCCCCCCCTCCCCAGCACCGGAAAGGAAACCTCCAGGGCAAACATGCGTTTGGCCTGGTCAGGGGAAGACTGGCCACTCTGCAGGTCTGAGGCAGGGGGGACAACTGTGTGTCAAGGAGCAGCACAGGAACAAAACATGTTCAGGAACTGTGGGTGAGGTAGGACCATATGTTGTGCATGAGGCAGAAAGTGATAAGCACAGAGGCCGGGGAGAGAAGCAGGGGCAGAACTTGCAGAGCTGACTTCTGGAACCACCCCTGCAGACTAAGGAGACATGCTGTCTAGGCAAAGGATGAGGCAGCAGAGACATTCTGGAAGATACTGGTGTGACGTAGAGTTAGCGTAGCCAGCAGTCAGTCAGCGTGGGGGGGGGGGAAGAAGGCGGCAGCGGGCCCAGGTGTCTGGCTTGCACGGCCGGGTGGATGCAGTCCTGTACTCTGCCGGGGTGGAGAGTCGGGTGGGAACGGGAGCACAGAGATGCTGACGAACTTGGTTTGGGGAAGATGGTTTGAGCCTCCTGGAAGACATGGAGATGTGTCATGGGCAGGTGGACAGTTGCCCAGAGTGGTGGGGGGTGGCGGTGGCAGCAGCCTTGGACACCGGTCAGGCAGGCACGGTGTGTAGGATGGGCAGGGGCCCTAGGATGGAGTCGTGGGAGCACCAGCAGGTATGGGATGAGCAGAGAGCATGGGAACAGGATGAGGCAGGAGAGAGAGGGAGGGAGGAGGTCAGGGGCTCCCGGATCAGGCAGGTGGAGGGGGCCAGGACCGGCAAAGATGAGGGCATCGCTGGAGTCTCAGCCAGAGCTCTTGCAGTGAAGTGATGAGGGCGGAAGTCAAGATGCAGGGACTGGTAAGAGAGCAAGAGGAAGAATTGGTGACTTCACGGGAAAGCTGCGTCCACGTGGGCTGTGAGCATCGTGCTCGTGTCCTGTAGTTTTGGCCTGTTAGGAAGAAGAACAAGGAAGGGAGGATTGCTATTTTATTTTTACATACAAAGAAAATGCACACTTAAAATTGAATTAAAGAGGAGTATGTATTGAAAGTCTCATCTCCAGCCCCCTTTCCCAGCCACAGTGGGTAATCTTCATCAGGTGGGTGTCCGTCTATATTTTGTCTTATATAGAGAATCCTAGGATGTGTTTGCTTTTACCCAAATTGAGATCACCTTGAAATACTGTCTGCACCATGTTTTTTTGGACTCAGATTATACAATCTTGATTATTTCATCACTAAATACTCAGTATGAGCATACATTTTGTCAGTATCTGTTGCTTAAAGAAACTGACAAGGAAAAATAAATTATATATATTGGAATTTTTTAACTGCTTATGAATTTTATTTTAATGCTTGTAAATACTAGTCAGTGTTTGAAAACCCAGTGCCACTGCATTCATAGTGGTTCCAAGTAAGTCTGATGAGCCCATGGGCCCCATTCTACAAAGGCGTAAAGTTTGCTCTTTTCTCTCTCAGTGTCCCCCGCCCATCTTCTCCCATCAGTGTGTTACTGTATAGATCACTATACATAAACTTCGCATAGCATAGATAGCTGTACGTAACCTTTCTTAAAAAAATTTTTTTATTTATTTTAGAGAGAGAGAGTGAGCGAAAGAGGGAGAGGAGCGGACTCTCTGCTGAGCACGGAGTCTAACGTGGGGCTCGATCTTCTGACCCTGAGATCAAGACCTGAGCAGAAATCAAGAGTCGGACGTTCAACCGACTGAGCCACTCAGGCGCCCCTACATGTGACCTTTCTGAGCGTACTTTTATTTATTTATTAAAGATTTATTTATTTATTTGACAGAGATAGAGACAGCCAGTGAGAGGGAACACAAGCAGGGGGAGTGGGAGAGGAAGAAGCAGGCTCCCAGCGGAGGAGCCTGATGCACGGGGCTCGATCCCAGGGATCCAGGATCACGCCCTGAGCCGAAGGCAGACGCTTAACAACTGCGCCACCCAGGCGCCCCTGAGCATACTTTTAATCAAGGCACTGGGGCTTCAGAACTTAGGATTTGCTCCTTCATTTATATTAGTATATAAACTTGCAGTTTTCAAAATCTGGCATGCTTTTAAGCCTCAGGCTGAGGCAGATAGCTTCTACTGACAGAAAATAATCCAAGCCTGTTCAGCAAGTCAGTTTTTCGGGTGTTCCTTTCTGTTTGCTAAAAATTCGAGCCTGTTTCTGTCTGTTGCACTCTGTGTCCCTACATGGAGAGAACATGTATTATCTGCCTTCTCTGCAGCTTTATTCTTGTTTCAGCAGATGTGCAGAATAGTGAAGAGTCATTAAGAAATAAAATGGAGGAAGTGATGGAGATTATCGAAACCAAAGGCTATGGAAATGTAACTCGGGGTGACCGGGGAACAGGGCAGGAGAAGGGGGGGGGTCAGGACCTTGGGAGGCAGGGCAAGGCACTGCCGCTGCTTTCCACACAGAGTCCTCCTGCTGGAACCACTGTGACGACCGTGTTCGTCACTTTGGGAGCTAAGCGTCGCATGTGAGCCATGGGACTTAATTTAAAATTGGCCTGAGTGTGGATTTTGATCAGTCGTGTCTGGTTTGTATGATCTGAACCTGTTACCCAGATCTGAGCCAGAAATGATCAGTATCAACATTTTCAAGCACTGTGTGAAACCAAGTTCTTAAACTGATTTTCGTGGTTTGTTGCGTTCTTGTTCTCAGTCCTAGGAAGGTCAGACAGAAACGTGGGTCTGCTTTGCTCAGACTTAGGTCTCATTAAAATGAGCATATTCTAGGCATTGTCGTCTCTATTCAGGTTCAAAAAACACTTCAGACTTTGATTACAGTAAACAGAATGTCACTAGTAGTATGTTTGGCTTACGTGTTTCTTAAATAAGCATGTTTTCTAAAGAGGAGAACATGTGCTCCCGCCAGGCCCATCGGTGCTGTGCGGTCGGTCGCTCGCAGCTCCTATCGGGCTTGGTTCTGCTGCATTCGGCTTGCTCTGCAGCAGGAGTCCGCACAGTGCACATGTGAACGTGCTTGTGGAATCTTAAACTGTGGAATTTCCTGTCGAATGTTTATCTGAACTCCTAAGTTTAAATTTGGTTTATACTTTTTCACTTGAATTTTTTTGTCCAAAGAGAAAGGTTTTTCTTTGAGTGAGCATAATTGTCAAATTTTAGAAACTCTTTTTCTCCCATAGCCAAAGCAGTGTATCATAGAATGGTTCAGGCTCTTGAATTTATTTTGTGAAATACTTATATTTACCCAAAATGATGGCAAGTAAATGTATTCTCTTCATAGGTGAACAAAGACAGTTGGGATTCATGAAAAACATAAGGGACTTTGGACTCAGACTTGCCTTTGATGATGGAGGAGTTACAGGAAAAGTGAGCTGGTGGGGGTGTGGAGTGAGGGGCTTGTAGCGGAGTGCAGGAGGGGTGAGGCAGTGATCCATCCTTTGCTAGGAGCCCATTGCCAGGATCCAGGAGGCTCCGAGGTGACGAGCTGGGGGACACAGGAGTGACCAGCTCCTGCTAACTTTGGGTGCAGTTGTGATGGGTCCTTCCGAGCTGGCGGGGTGGGGGGGGTGCACAGGACTCGCGCGGGAGGCTCAGCTCATGTGGCTAGAGCGTACTGGGATTTTGGAGCAGCACCTAAGTCCTCCGAGGGTTTGGTGTCCACTCGTTACGTTCTGACTGGGGGTCTCATTCGAAGCCGGTGAGGTTTGTTCATAGTAGATAGTAAGACTCTTAAAAATAAAGCACTGGTATTTGATCCTCCTGGGCCTACAGTCCGGGACGCTGCCAGGGTGTCTGTGTCCCGGCCCTCTGCCCTTCTCAGGGCTCCCCTTTCTCCCTCCCCCGCCTGAAATCCCACCACAGCCTGGCTAGCCCCTCGCTGCTTTTACTTCATTGTCTCAGCGGGCAGGATGCTGTGCCCATCGGTGCCTTCTCTGCGCATGTTCATGGCCAGTGGCCCTGGGCCCCTCTCCCCGCAGGCAGCTCTCACTCCTCCTCAGTGTTCCTTGCCCGCCCTGTGTGCATTTCACTTCCAGTGAGGCTGGGAGAAATCGGAGGAAGACTCACATAATTTCCCACCACACATCTCCCAGTTGGTCTGGGTCTGTGCCCCTGCACTGGGCAGCCTTTCCTCTCCCCATGGAGGAGCCGTGCGCTCCCAGGACAGGCCGCCTGCTGTGCCACCCCAGTGCTCTGCTCTCAGCTGCTCAGAGTGGCCGCTCGGTCAGTCCCCCCTCTCCCCTGTGTTCTCACCACAGAGGGCCTCTCTCAACCCCGGATCTTCCTCTTTCTGTCCTCTTTCTCTCCCCCGCCCTTACCCACAGCTTTGCTGCTGCTCCTTCCATGCTCTGCTGACCCTCGTGCTGTCAGGCCTCCAGCCCCTCTGCTGCTCTGGAAGTGCCGTGCCCCGGCCCCCGCTGCCCTCTGCCTCAGTGGGCCCGCCTCTCAGTGATGAGTCAGCAGACTCATCTGCCAGCATCAGCTGACCCGGGTGACTGTCCTCCTGGAAGCATTTGACTCCTGAGATGGTCCCCTTCCTGGTTTCCTCCTGCTTGCTGACCGCTCCCACTCTGTCCCTTGCTTCCCTACTGTTTGGGGTCAGATAGGCACCCGCTTGAATCTCACCTCTTCTTATCTGCACTCAGTGCCTTGTGATTTGCCTTCAGTGAGGTTGCTTTCCCACCTGTACCAACGTTCCCAAGAACTCCGGGCCGGGAGCTGCACTCTCCACTTGATTCTGCCACTGTCTTGTAATATCCCAAACGGAGCGTGCCCCAGACTGGACTGTGCGACCTCCCTTCCAGACATGCCCTGCCCACAGACCCTTCCTTCTCAGGGGATGCTGACTGTCCTTGGCTTGCTCCGGACAGAACTCTTAGAGTCCTCCTGGGCCTTGCTCCCTCTCGGATCCCTCCGCAGGCTCCACTGTGCAACCTGTCCAGACCCGCTCACCTCCCTGCATTATGGCAGTACCCGATGGGTCTCCCTACCCCCCCCCAAATACAGGGGATCCTTTAAAACTGATGAAGGGCACGGCAAGTGGCGTGGCGTCTTGATTAGTGTCCTGTTTTGAGAACTCTCTCTTGGCCTGCAGCTCTCTACCATGGGTCTTGATCCAGATCCTCATTTCTCCTGGGGCCATGGCGGCTCTCCAGCTGTGGGCTCCGAGCTGGCTTCTCACTGTTCACCTCTTCCTCCAGCCCCACTCTAGCACTGCTCCCGGGGCTTTGTGTTGACTCCATAAACCCTTCTGAGCACACCCTTTGTGTCAAGCACCGCCTGGGCTCCCTGTTCAGGGCCCTCAAAGTCTGTAGGTGGACGACCCCCAGAGCCTTAGGGATAAAATCCAGACTCCCCACTGTAGTGCGCAGGGGCCTTCTGTCTGGTCTCTGTCCACGCCCAGCCTCCCTTACCCATTCCCGCGCACTGCCCAGGCTGCAGCCCACTGACGCCCTTCTCCGCTACCAGATACCTTTGTGCTTTTGTGAAGAGGCTGTCACCTACCAGGTAGCTGTTCCTGTTCTGAATTCAACTGCGACGCCTCTCCTTTGGCAGACCTTTGGAGCCCGTGTCCGCCTCCCGTCATAGATGACCTCCACGCTGCTCCCATGGTAGTCTGGGCGTTTCTCACTTGGAGCACTGACCACACTGGGGTCCCTGCTAGCTTATCTGTCTGTCCTGCGGCAGCACTCTGAAGAGGGGCCGGGCTCGCCTGTCCGATGTTCGCTGGAGTGGGTGTGCAGCCATCCCTGGAATGAACTGTGGCTTCTGGTCAGGATGGCAGTGTAAACTCACTGTTGGACACAGCTCATCTCCAAACAGCAGTGCAAAGGTAAAATTTAAATAGAGAAACAAGTAAACCGACATATATAGTGAGGCCCCCACAAGAGAAAAATACCCTTCAGTACGGAAACAGAATAGAAACCCAGCGTGGTAAGCATGAGTTGGCTAGGTTCCCTGGCCTGCTGCGCTCCAAGCACCAAGCACGCAGGGACAGTAGGAAACTTGGCTCCTGCAGGTTGGGGTAACAGGAACTAATGTGTCCAGAGGAATTAGAACTAAAATCAGACTCCTGTTTGGAGCTGGGTTTAGTTGAGGCGTCCCACGTAAGGTCCCCAGTGCACTGTCCCCAGTACATTGGGGCTTTATAGGAAGTTGTGGGCCTCGGAGGGTAGGAAGCGATACCTGGGCTGGGCCACACTGTCCAGTGACTCTCTCACAGGATCCACGCCACCTGTAAGGAAGAGGCAGCAGGAGCCCTCAGTCACCATGGAAAGCTAGTTCTGGCCTGAGGCCTTGGAAAGCTTGGAGGGGCGGTCGCTGGACACTAGGCAGGGAGGGAAGGACACTAGGCAGGGAGGGAAGTGCCAGCAAGAGGACCTCCTCAGGCTGAGCTGGAAACCAGATCCTGCAGCTCCCAGAGTCTGCACCTTATGGAAGTATGCATTTACTCCGTCTGCAGTCTGGCAAAACTGTCAAAATAAGTCTGTTTAAATGCTTAAACAGATAAATGAACGTCCCTGAAGAGAAACAGGAAATGATAAAGCAGAAACAGAAGTGAAACAAGGGAAGGAGGGCACGACAGAAAACAATCTAAAATCTAGTATGTGAAGAAGGTATTGGCTAGCACGATAAACTTTGGACCGGACATAATCAGTGAATTAGTGAATTGACCCAGACTGCTGCGCCAGGGGACAAGGTGACCAAATAAAATCCAAGGCTCTGGCCCGGCAAGCCTGCAGCCAGCCCCCCTTGGATTTGCCCGCCATGTGAGTGATCGCAGCTCTCACTGAGGCTGGTTTGGGTCAGGTTCTCTTTCACCTACAACACAAACAGTATTTTCTGATACAAGATCTCGATGATTAGATGCAAATCTCTCAACATTAGGTCAGCTAGTTATTTACTGGAGGAGGTGAAAATCAAAGCATTTGGCCGAATTAACTTTGGCACATAGGAAAGGAATCTCTGTAGCTCAGGAAAGAGCGGGACCTGATGGGAGACCAGGGCTTCCCCTGCCCCTCCCCCCTTCCCTGCCTTGGTCCCTCCTCCCAGCGCTGCCCGCTGGGTCTCTGAGACAGTCAGGTTTGAGGACACGTTCGGGTTATTCTCATTTAATGTTTTACTGTCATTTCTTTGTGTTTGTGGCTCTGCCTTGAAATACTGAAGTAAAGAGTTGTCTGTGTTCTGTAGCAGGAACAGCCTTGTCTGCAAAGAGTGCTGTGTGTGTGTGTGTGTGTGTCAGGGAATCGTGGCGAAGTATATATAAAGTAAATTTAACATTGCAGCCAGTTTATTGAATAGCTGGATGATTTCATTGAAGGCCCTCGCCCCTAGGCAAGTCCCCCTCGGTGACCACTCTTAGCTGCGAGACACCCCCCCACCCCCCCCACCCCCGCTCATTGCCGGCCAGTTGCTCTGTTGTTTTCAACAATGCTCTGGGGTATAAATGTCTCTACTAACTAAACCAGTCAAATTCTGGCTCCTTCCTAGGAATTGTTCCTGAATTTTTGTGGATTTTTTTGCATAGATGTTTCTTCATTTGTTGTATGTCATTGGATGGTTTTGGAGGCTTTGAATAGTTGTTTTTATGTGTGATTCGGGGAGCAGATGTGTAGGGCTTTTCATGCTGTGAAGCTAGCAGCTGATCACCCACAGTTGGGGGTTTTTGAAGAAGAAACTCTGATTTAGAAGGTGGATTAGATAAAATCACCATTAGCTTATTATACCCATGAAGATGCTCACAGGCCCTGTAAATTACCTGCCTCCCCACCCCCTTCAATTTGTCCCCCTGAAATAACTGCTTTCAAGAGAAAATACCCAATTTTACTCTTTTCTGTTGTTGATTATAACAGTACTGCCGGGTTCTTTTCATTCCCCATGGATGAGTACAGTTGACCCGTGAACAGCTGGGGGTTAGGGGTGCTGACCTGCCCGCAGTCACAAATCTAACTTTGGGCTCCCCCAAACGGAACTACTGATACTGTTCCGTTGACCAGAAGCCTTACTGGCAACACGAACACTCAGTTAATACTTTCATTCTATGTTGTATGTATCATATACTGTATTCTTAGAGCAAAGTACGCTGGAGAAAAAATTTTAAGGCAATTACAAGGAAAATACATGGACAGCACTGAGCTGCATGGATAGCTAAGTGTGTCGTCTGTGTGCAAGATGACTTAGTGCCTGCAGCAGCACTGCAGATGTCCCAGTATTACTAACGCCAGACATCGGAGATGAGAAGGTGGTGTGAGAGGTTCCCGTTTCTTTACAGGTCTAACGACTCTTGTGTCACTATGTGTGACTGCTCTGGGGTGGCCTCGCATGATCAGCAGGTTTCTTCGTCACAGCCTTGCCTGTCCACTAATGAATGAGTTGTTATAAAACTTTTACAGCCTGTAGTATTACAGACATACTCATAATGGAGGATTGGAAACGTTGTTCTATTCTTTTAAAAAAAACAATTGCGGTAATAGGCTGATACACATTTTCTGCAATGAGAGAGGCATTCTGTGAGGTAATGCTCTGAAAGGAAAGTTATAGAACATCTGGCACATGATGAGTTTTATGCTAACTCTCGCTCACCTTTTCCCCGTGTGAGGATGGGCTGTCCACTTGCATACAAGCCTCAAACACGCAGCTCTTCATGGTGGGGGCATAGGTGACGGCGGCACACGGGCGTCTCACGCAGCCTGGCTGCACATGCCCTCGATGTGCGTGCCCAGCAGGTGAGGTTCCATGCTCTGCGATGGTCTGTACCGTCTGTTAGGGGGAGGTGAGTCATCCTGAAGCCCTTATCCTCGTCGTCTTCCCGTGGAGTCGGCCGCGGAGGCAGAGGAGGGCAGCTCTTGCCGTCTCAGGCAAGGCAGGTGCACCTGGTGTCACCTTTGGAAGTACATTTCTGTCTGACATTGTGTCTCTTCCTTTCTCTACAAATGTCGTTGTAAACATTGCTAGTGCTTCCGCCGTGGGCTTTGGCTTCAGTGGACCCACGGAGGCCCACGTGGTACAAGAAGTCAAGAACAGTCTGGAACAAGCCAGGTCCTCTCCAGAGTACCTCATGTCACTGTTTTCTGGCACGGTGTCTTCTGAGTCTCCTTCCCCTCCCCCCCGGCGCTGGTTCGGAAGCTCTCATCTCTGTCACGTTATCTTCTCTTAACTCCTCTGGGGTGACATCTGTGAGCCCTTGAATTTCTCCGAGATCCACATCTCGGAACCCTTCATCCCCCAGCTTTTTTGCCGTATCTACAGTCTCTTTCATCATCTCCCTCATTGGCTGTGTCATAAATCCTGTAGGATCATGCCCAACATTTGGGCCATTTTCTCCAGCAGGAGTTGATTGTTTTGGGCTTGGTGGCTTTCACGACATTTCCTGTCACATCAGCGGCATCTTCAGTGGTGTAATCCTTCCAGACTTCAAGGTGTTCTCTCTGTTGTGGTTCACTTTCATAGTGTTGACCGTCCTTTGGTAAAGGATCATGTGTAATGAGTCTTGCAGGTCCTCACGGCCCCCGATCCACAGGCTGCGTTAGAGACATTGTGCTCCAGGGTCCGTGGGCCACCTGGACATGTTCGGTGTCGAGCTCACAGGGTTCTGGGTGGCCAGGACATTGTCCAATGTCAGAAGAGCATTAAAAGGCAGTCCCTTACTGTCAGGGTACTTCCAAAGTTGAGGGACAAAGCATCGCTGGAACTGATCCAGAGAAAGGGTTCTGGTTGTCCAGGCCTCCTTGTTGCACAGCCAAAGGACTGGCTGCTGGTGTCTGTGTCTTCCCATCAAGCCCAGGGGTCAGCTTCCTAGATCCGGCCGGCTGGATCACAAACCTGACTGCCTCCGCACGTGCACTGGCTAGTCAGCCCCTCGTGCCTTCCTCTTGAATACGTATCCTTCGTGGTACTTTCTCCCTGTGTGTGAAAAACCTGTGCAGGCAGATGTCCTGTCCTCAGTGATTTTCCCTCCCCTCTTCTCCGCCTCTCGTTTGAAGTATAGTTGGCACGCAGCGCTACCTTAGTTCCAGCTTCTCGGCGATTCTGTCAGTGCTGTCTGGGGGATCATCTGCTTCCTCTTGATCTTTATAAAATTACCAAACCATCTTTCGCTGGCGTTGAAATTCTCCAGCTTTAGACCCATCACCTTCCTTTGGCTTTAAGTTGTCACATAATGACCTCCCCCCTTTTTGAAGATTCATACTGGAGTCTGTACCTACACCTTTCTATAGCAGTCCCGCTTGCACAGAAAGGCTGCATCTTCAGTACGAGACGAAAAGGGATTTCACACAAAGTGGAAGGTTTTTGCATCTGCCAGGGTAGCTGCAGCGACAACTTCATGAATTACCTGGGTTCTTTTCTCTTGAGCGGTGGGCGGCCGCAGCTGCAGACCTCAGTCTGCCGTACGCGTCAAGCAGTCCACCTTACAAGTCTTGTAACGCCTTGACTTGTCTCTGCTTCTTGGGAGCGCTCGCAGCAGCACTGGTGAGTGGCACTTCGTATGGGTCCCAAGGTGTTATTCAAGGTTTATGGTGTTGCAGGAAACACACCCAAAAATAGGCAAGAACCACAAGAAATCACTTTCTACTGCACTATGCAGTTTATCGGAGAACGGAACGGCTTATGGGAGAGGATTAGCGTCACGGCATTGTTAGCGGATTCCTGCTGCGCTGTAGCTTGCCTCAGTAGTGACAGGAGGCGGCACGGAGCGACACGCTGGTGCAGCATGCCCCATGGTTACTTTCATGCAGTGAGGGCTTAATACCATCTCCACGTTTTTTTATGCTTCTCTTGGCTGCGAAAGGCACCGTGTATGGCACTGCGAGTGTGTGCATGCAGACGTTTGGGGACATTTTAACGTTTTATAGTAGATTTGCATATGTTTTATGGCAGCAAATGATAAAACAGGCTAGTCCCTATATGTATTTTATACACTTATGACATGTCTTTTTTTAGTTTTTTAGAGATTTTATTTATTTGAGATAGAGCACGAGCAAGAGAGAGAGCCAGGAGCAAAGGAGCAGAGGGAGAGGGAGAAGCAGACTCCCCGCTGAGCAGGGAGCCCGACATGGGGCACCATCCCAGGACTCCAGGACTGTGACCTGAACTGAAGGCAGATGCTTAACTGACTGAGCCACCCAGGTGCCCCTTTCTTAATTTTCTGACATTTCTAGGCTACTCAGTTCATCTGCCAGTTTTTTTCATATTGTTGCAGATCCAGAAAATTTTCCAGTGTATTTATTGAAAAAAATCCAGATAGAAGTGGACCTGCACAGTGGAAGCCTGTGTTGTTCACGGGTCAGCTCTGTTTCGGTTCTGTATCATGGCTCAACAGGCTTTTGTGGGCCAGCCTTGTGAAGTCAGATCGCAGGGGATGCTGTACGTTCCATGGTCAAGTTCCCTTTGAGTGGCAATGGGTTAATTTATGAATGAACCTTAAGTATGCCACTTGTTTGTAAGTTGATTTTCTAGAATTGCTCAAATTAACCACTTTCTGTATTTTGAATGTCAGATTGTTAAGTGAACCTTTATTTCCTCCTTTGTCCTTTGAAAAGAAAAATCTTACCAGAGGGTGTGTGTTCACTTCCTTGGACCCTGCCTGTGTGTCATGTCGCAGGGCGCGCTCAGGATTGCGGGAGACTGACCCCACAGCAGGGTGGGGGGACCCCAGCATCACCTCAGTGATACTTCCTCTAGAAAGTTCTCTGTTTGACTACAGAGATAAATCTTCAGCTGTCCCTTTCTTCAAGAGGCCTACCAACATTTGTGAAAAGTCCATTTTATATGGTCTATTCTGAGCCAGTTCGGGCTAACAGACCAGCTTTTGGGTGGTGTCAGGCTCTTCCCGGGGCTGCTCTAAGCCCTGCGGTCTTCACAGGCAGGAACTGACTTAGGACAGGAGGCTGGGGATGAACAGTGGCCTTCTTGGCCTGGCGTTCTCCCCTCAGCAGAGGTTCAGAGTTGCATATCTGCGAGTCACCTGAAAGTGTCTCTCTCGCCTTGGGTGTCAGGCCCCATGCTCGGGAAAATACCTGGGACTCAGGTCATGAGGAGGGGGTTGTGTGCGTGTGGGGCTCTGGGGTGGCGGACGGGTGCAGGGGAAGGGCAGTCTGGGTGGGCTGGGGAGGGCCGCGGAGGCTAAAGACCCCCGTCTCCCTCCGTTTTTGTTACCCCCAGGAATTCGCAGCACTTACTAAGGAGCTCAACGTCTGCAGGGAGCAGCTCCTGGAGAGAGAGGAAGAGATCGCAGAACTGAAGGCGGAAAGAAACAACACCAGGGTCAGTAGGCGCATTCTTGCTGTTGGAGCGCTGGCTGAGAGTTGCCTGGGAGCACTGTTGCTGTCTTTGCACTGGGGGTGCTGTCCGCTCGGTCTGCTTTTAGACAGCTTGTCGGCATTTCCCTGTGGGGTCGACCCTGACTGATGAGTCGTGATGAGAATTAACGCTATTTTAACTCGTTTAAGAGGGAGGCTCTTTAATTTTAGACTGAATTGAAGGGATTCACGTTTGGTCTAGCATGCGATTAAAAGGGGTTTTTGCCCCAGATTAAGGTATGACATTGAAAGTGCTCTTTAAACATGGTTCTGCCTTGGTCTGTCCCACCAGCTGCTGCTGGAGCACTTGGAGTGCCTCGTGTCCAGGCACGAGCGGTCCCTGCGGATGACGGTGGTGAAGCGGCAGGCGCAGTCCCCGGCGGGCGTGTCCAGCGAGGTGGAGGTGCTCAAAGCACTGAAGTCCTTGTTCGAGCACCACAAAGCTCTGGACGAAAAGGTGCCTTGAGCCCCAGCAGTTCTCAGTGTGCACACGCTGTGTCAGACGCACTGCGTGCATGTGTGTGACTGCAGTTTGCGTTTAACCTTCTCGAGTTCCTGTAAACACTTTTTCTGTAAGAAGACAGACTTCTGTGTGGTTAAAAAGTAGCAGTTGGTGTAAATGTGTAAAGATTTATTATATTCTGTATATTGATTTGCCATTAAGAATTGGGATGATATAACTTATTTAGGGGAAGATTTCTCTCAAATGTAAAATTTAAAACTGTTACAAAGCAAGTTTTTTTTTTTAAAGATCTTATTTATATTTGAAAGAGAGAGGGCGCATGAGTGTGTTTGGGGGGGCAGAGGGAAAGGGAGAAGCAGACGCCCCACTGAGCAGGGAGCCCAGCGTGGGGCTCGATCCCAGGACCCTGGGCTCATGACCTGAGCCGAAGGCAGACACTTCACCCACCGACTGAGCCACCCAGGTGCCCCAACAAGCCAGTTGTCATCAGTGAAAGACATTGAGGCCATTCTGTCATGTTACCTTAAGCTAATGGGACCCCAGGGTAACTGTACATTAAGAAGTAATTAAATACACACACACCCACTCAACCCCTCTGTTTCCAGGTGAGGGAGCGGCTACGAGTAGCACTCGAAAGGTGTAGTTTGTTAGAAGAAGAACTGGGGGCTACACACAAGGAGGTAAGCTCTGTAAATCGCCAGAGGATTTGATTAGAGGAGTTCTAATTTTTATCCCTTGTTTTTGTAAGAAGTATGAAGCCTGCGGTGCTGGCCATCAGGTGTCACTGGTCTTTCTGACCTCTCGGGCCACTCCAGTGACCAGCACATGAGGCTCTTACTGCCGAGTCACACGGTCCCTTCCGTTCCCCTCGTCCAGTCGAGAGCACTGACCTAGTTGTTGACCTAGTTGTATTCAGGCTAGACAACATTGCCGTGTATTCTCCCCCATCCTGTGTTTACAGCTTGTACTTGCATCTTTCCGAGGGAAGTTTCTTTTTATCTCTTTACCCTCATATTTACTTCTTTGGTTTTAGCTCATGATTCTTAAAGAACAGAATAATCAGAAAAAAACACTAACCGATGGAGTGCTTGACATGAACCACGAACAAGAAAATACTCCAAGCACGAATGGAAAGGCAAGTCCTTGGGCTTTCTCTCTGTCTTTCCCTGATGTCCTCTGTGTGCTCGCAAGAGTGGTGGGAGCCGACAGCCAGCATAGATCGTGGGACCTGTTTCTTTCCGGGAAGTGTGTGTTCCCTAGCTCACCAAACAAGGCTATTTAAGGATTTTTTCTCCACCAGAGATCTTCTGACGGTTCTTTAAGCCACGAGGAAGACCTTGCCAAAGTCATCGAGCTCCAGGACATCATAGATAAGCAGTCAAAGGAGCAGAGCCAGATGAAGGAGCGCCTGGCCGCCCTCTCCAGTCACGTGGCAGAGCTGGAGGAGGACCTGGACACCGCTAGGAAGGACCTCATCAAGTCTGAGGAAGTGAACACGAAACTGCAGCGGGATGTTCGTGAAGTGAGTGACAGGAGACGTTGCCGTGCTGTCGTCGAGCTGAATGTGGGGTGTGTGGTGGGACCCTTGTGTGTGGACATCTACCCTCTGCAGAGTCCGGCTCTCTGCATTTATTCTCCGTCAGGCTCACATTTCATTCTGGTACACACGTGAGCTGCGACACGTCGTATCTGTTGTGCTGCTCGTTCCCCGACAGTGACGTGGGCCTCCCCTCTCGGCTGTGCCGAGGGAGCGGTGCTAGCTGGCTTTCTGACCACCTGCTCCCAGAAGAGTCACGTGCTCTTGAACATCGGAGGTCAGACACACCATGAGGGTGGGATTTGCTCACCCTTGGGTCATCGGGATCACGCTGCACAGACGTGTAGACGTACACTCGTTTCTGGCAGACATTTCTACGTGTGCAGTGATTTACAAGAATCCAGTCCTGTTTACAAAAACAGGCGAACAGCAGGGTACTTTCTCCGGCACCCCCTCCTGTCACGCACTCTAAGCTGTCCTTTGTAGCTGACAGGCGCCCCCCACCCCCACCCCCACTGCAGGAAGACCCTTTCACACTCTTGAGTGTGGATGCACAGGCTTACTTCTGTGTAGTAACTTAGCGTGCGTAATTTCACGTAACGTGAGTTTAAAACAAAAATATTTGCAGAAATACTGTAACCTACTTAGTTCTGTTCTTCTTTGGCAAGGGTCCGAGATTCTGCAGCAGAGTTTCATATGCAGAGAATTTTGAAATTCTTTCTTTAAGACTCATCACTTTTAGTATTAAGACTTTGCTGACGTAAATTCCTTAGTAAACAGGGAGGGACCTAAGATGAATCTTAAGGGTGGGGGACAGGAAGGGCAGAGGCAGAAAGTTCTAGGCCCACTTTCAGTATCAGATACCCTGTGATAGAATTTGCTGCAGTATTAGACTTCCGAAGGTTTCTTCCAATTACATCATGTGTTAATAGTATTGCTTCAGTTTTGTGGTGATTGGATGAGATTTCATCTAGCTTTTACCCAGGGAGATGATAGCTGGGTCTCACTGATATGTCTGCTGCGAGGCCACTCTCTGCTCTGTGGAAAGCCCGCTGTATTGGGGGCCAGTAGAGGCTGTGCCTTCATTGCTCACACCTTCAGCTCCTGGCATCCTTGCAATGTTGGGATATTTGATTCCACGTTTCTTTGGTAACATCATGTAGGAAAGAGTAAGCTTGATAAACTGAGTGGCCAGACGTAGTATTAAGACAGCTGAGTCTTTACCGGTCGTGTAGGGGAATACTTGGGATATTTGAGGTAAATATATTTTCGTTCATATTGGAGACAGTTGGCATCTCTCTCAATTTTGAGGACACTGATTTTATATTTGATTTAAAAATTAGGATTTAGTCCAGTTTTTGTGTCTGGAGCATATTAAAGTGTCATACGTTAATTATTTGCCTTTTTTCCCTTTGAAATACTTGACGTAGGCCATGGCTCAGAAGGAGGACATGGAAGAGAGGATCACTACTCTTGAAAAACGCTACCTCGCAGCGCAGCGCGAAGCCACCTCTGTGCACGACCTTAACGATAAACTTGAAAACGAGATTGCAAATAAAGACTCTATGCATCGGCAGGTACGGGCTTTTGTTGGACTTCGTTCGACTTTTAGTAATTACTGATGGAGTTGAAGACCTTTTTCCTGTGACTTTCATGTTGGAAATCACGTGTCAGTGACAAGTTTTCATGACCTTAGAAAATTATGTTTAAGAATGTGGGTTACTTCAACTTGCAAGTGTTTAATTATTTAGGATTTTATGTAACCTCAGATTCTTTCTTCGGTTTTGTTTTCATTGTTCGTTAATCTGTTGCTTGTTAGCATTTTTACCAAAGGCGGAGGGAGTGGCTGAGAGCGTGGAGGCAGTTGCCACTTTAGTTGGTACCTGGGATGGGGGCGAACGGCAGGTGTAGAAATGCAGTCTGTTGTGCGGACGGGAGCCTCGTGTGGTTTGGGAAGCCATGCTGGCTTCTCTGCCTGGTAGTCTCAGGTCAGCCGGAGTTAAACAGCAAAACCAAATCCAGCCTCTTGGAAACAAAGTGAGTTTGTCTGGTATGTTGTAGAGTGTATCATTAGACCCAAGGTAATAATAAAAAGTAAAATACTAGGAAGCCATTAAAAATTATGTTGTGGAATGCTATATAAGAGCACGTAAGATGTCCCAAATAATGACCATAGAAGGAAGATGACAAAATACTGCGTACGGTGTGACGGATCTTCTGAGGGTGTATGTATAAACACGGAGATAACGCACACGGAAGAAAGGAGGCTGCACGTAAGCAGATGTTTGCCTCTCAGGAACCTCAACCTCTACATGATTTTTAAAATTTCTTTTTAAAAAAGTCTTGTCTAAATTTTCTTCATTGAAAAAAATTTTTTTAGAATGAGAACATGTTTTTAAGAATAATTATATATTTACGAAAATTACCTGACTAGCATTTCATTAGGTGTATATACTCCCAGAAGGTCTGTATTTCAGAGGAGGTGTGAACTCTCTTGTGGCTCACACGCCCACGGTCTGCGAAAGACAAGGAGTCTGAGTGTTTTTTAAGAAGGGTTAGGACTGAACCCTTCTTTCCTTAAGTTGTCAAGAAGAATGAGCAAGCTTCTACAGAATATGGGTTTTCTTTAGTGCATGGGAACTTTTTCCTTTTTAAAAAGACTTTGTTGAAGATGTTTAAGAAGAGCAGTACTTTGACAAGAGGTGTTTTGCACCCTGAACTCAAGCCCAAGAGAGTGGGTTTATATTCCTCTCAGGAAGAAAAATTTTACTCTGAAGCAGCTACCAAAACAGTTGGCTTCTGTCAGAACTAATTTAGTAGATCTCTGCATTTAGATTTTGTTTCATTTTATTAAAAATAGAAGATTGGCTACATTTTGATGCTTTGCCTTCATTTCCTAGACCGAGGATAAAAACCGCCAGTTACAAGAGCGCCTGGAGCTGGCCGAGCAAAAGCTGCAGCAGACTTTGAGGAAGGCGGAGACGCTCCCCGAGGTGGAGGCGGAGCTGGCGCAGAGGGTCGCGGCGCTCTCCAAGGTGCTGCCTGGCTTTCCTTCTGGGTCCGATGGTGGGGTTTTGATTTTGATGGTGGTTGGTTCATGTGCCTTATTTATCATTGTTCTCCATGTCAGTGAGCCTAAATCCGTGAAAGAGCTCAGATCTGTTTTCAGTGCTATTTTGTTTGAGATCGGAACGCTTTTTAAATGTCAGGAATCATGCCCTTTTTTGTGATCCCTACATTAATTTGCCTCCAGTTTTGTCAGATGTGTACTGTTTGTCTCTGGCAGGCTTGAGCTAAGGTTCACTGCTTCTCAGAGTTATTTTAGTCAACAACTCAAAGCTCAAGAGAGAAGCTTTGGATAAAATGAGGGTGGGGGCACCTGGCTGGCTCAGCTAGTGGAGCGTGCGACTCTCGATCTCACCATTGTGAGGTGAAGCTCCAAGTTGGGAATAGAGATTACTTTAAAAAAAAAAAACCAAAGAATTTTCCCAGAAGTAGGAAATCCTATTCTCTTTTAAAAATAATCAAAATAGGGGCACCTGGGTGGCACAGCGGTTAAGTGTCTGCCTTCGGCTCAGGGCGTGATCCCGGCGTTATGGGATCGAGCCCCACATCAGGCTCTTCAGCTATGAGCCTGCTTCTTCCTCTCCCACTCCCCCTGCTTGTGTTCCCTCTCTCGCTGGCTGTCTCTATCTCTGTCGAATAAATAAATAAAATCTTTTAAAAAAAAAATAATAATCAAAATAGGGGCGCCTGGGTAGCGCAGTCGTTAAGCGTCTGCCTTCGGCTCAGGGCGTGATCCCGGCGTTCCGGGATCGAGTCCCACATCGGGCTCCTCTGCTGGGGGCCTGCTTCTTCCTCTCCCACTCCCCTGCTGTGTTCCCTCTCTCGCTGGCTGTCTATCTCTGTCACATAAACAAATAAAATCTTTTAAAAAAAATCAAATTAAATTTGTAATACACAAATTTTTAAGTAATTCATTTGTGGGTTCGACAAATAATGGGCTAGGCATGTGCATGACACAGCCGTGCCCTCCTAGTCCTTACCCTCCCCGGGGGGACGCCAGCAGGCAAGGATGCAGTGTCACGCTGTGATGGGGTAGGTGCTGGGGTTGGGGGATCAATGTGGGAAGAGGAAGCACAGATCCCAGCAGACAGTCCGGCCTTCCGGGGCCTAGGCGCCCAGCAGGCAGAGAGGTAGCGTGTTGTCGGCCAAGGGAGCCCGTGGGGGAGCGCTGTGAGTACTCTGTCTCCCCGGGCTCCAGTTTGGTGAGGGCCCCAGGGAGAAGGGGGCCAGGACAAGCACGGGTGCTGTTCTTGAGGGCTGATGTTGGGTCGGTCCGACGGTGTCGGGTGCTCACAAGACCGTTCCTTAGAGCAAGTTCATTGCTAACAGCTGTAACAGAGCCTCACCTCTCCTTTGTGATCTGCGTGTAAAGTCTCCGTTTCTTTTCTCCCCCTGTCATCTCTCCTGTCCCTGGTCGGCCTTGTAGTCTGACCTTTTGTCTTCTGGAAACTCTGCTGCTAAGGAAGCTAAACTGTTCGAACTCACCTCCCAGCTTAGGAAGGTAGCACGTGTGCATTGCTCTGTGGTGCTTGCTGCTTCTGCTGTCCGTGCTGACTGAGCACAGGCCGTCTGAGGGTGGGGAGAAAGCGCCATCCCCGAAGTCAGGGCCCGGGCTGGGGAGAAGCACCTCTCCTCTGGCAGCCTCCGTCACCAGCACCGGCTGGGCCTCGATCACGGGCGCGGGGAGGCCGGCTGCTTCACACTGTGACGCATGAGGCCACACAGGGTGTGTTCCAGGAGGGAGGGGGGGATCCCGAGCCAGCCGGTGGGAGAGCCCGCGAAGAGCGAAGAGCGTGTGGTGCTTGTTGCTACCGAGGTCGTGCATAGCATGCTGGCACTGACGTGGGGGTGCCCACGGAGCTGACCGTGTTTTTGCCGGCAGGCTGAGGAGAGGCACGGCAACATTGAGGAGAGGCTCCGCCAGATGGAGGCACAGCTGGAGGAGAAGAACCAGGAACTGCAGCGGGTACGTGTGAGCAGAAAGGCCGCGTGCCGGGCGCTGTTTGAGCACAGGGCTCCGCCAGGGTGAGGCAGTGCCTCATTTCCTGCTTCTCCCCACCCAGACGCTGGTCCCCTTCTCGATTCCATCGGGTGTAGAGTTAGTGGCCTCCTCTGCGAGCTGTCTGCTGGTGGGTGCATCCGACACATAGACAAGGTTATGTCAGCACTAGTGGTGGGGGAAGAGACCGGTGCCCCGTGGGCAGTGCTGCCGGGGTGCAGGGACCCCCGTGTCCTGCTGCTCTGACTAGCCTATCTGCGGAACTGCTCCACGTACAAGTGGGATCTCACAGGTGCCCCTCAGCCACACTGGAGGTGCTGGCTGGGGGCCCCTGAAACTTAGGGGAAGGCACGTCATCCTAGAGCATTAGTCTGCCTGCTTACGGCATGACATTGAGGTCCCGAATTCAGGTCATGGGCCCGACCTCCATCCTAAGATACCAGAGTATTACTCAAGGCATGAAGGCCTAGGTCAGGACGGATATTCTTGAGAAGAGGAAAACCGTAATTGAGCAGTGATTAGATGAGGTTCGTGTCCGTTGAATCCCCAGAGCGTTTTCTCTGGAGGAGTTGCTCAGATGTCAGTGTGGAACCAGCAGGGCACGGACCGGGCCGCAGCCCCAGGCAGCTGGCACCCAGCCCTAGGACGTCAATTCAAGGCCATCAGATTTTGTTTTCACCAGAAACGTATGTGCTCGGCCAAGGGCTGCCGAGGATCACACACGAGCTTCTGGGAAGTGAGGATTCTGACTCCCATCACAGGCTGCACGTTGGTCAGCCCCTGCCCCCATCACACACGCACACGTGTGCACACAGGCCGACACTCGCCTCCTAGGCGGAGAAGTAGACTTTAGCTGTTGAGGGATGCTACATTACTTTTCAGGACTGGATTGTCATTTGAAAGGACAGGTGTTGAGAATAGGGTTCTTTTATAACTAAGGCAATTCAAAGTAAACTTTTAGGCTGTTTTGCTTTAAAAATACTGGAACGCTGATTCCTTCTTGTGGCGTGTGCTGGGTCGCTTCCAAATGATGGTAGTTGCTGTGTACAAGGCGTGATTTTCTGCGCTCTGTCTCGTCCTTGCAAGAAGAGAGGTGCCAGCACCCACGTGTTACAGATGAGGAGGCCGGAACACAGAGGACGGACTCTGTTGCCAGGTCTGTGGCACTTCCGTATGGGCTCGCTCCTACTGCTCTCTGCGTGGGAGAAGCCCCTGAGCCCTGCCCCCCCCCACTCAGGTGATGATGCTCTCTTCCCACCCCTGAGGTTTTGTCCTCATTCAGGATGGGGGCAAACACAAGCTCTTTAAACCAGGAAATGGATGATGGTTTGATAAACACAGACCTATCAACTTTGTCACTACGTTTTTAAATTACTTGAGGTAATTAGTTGTAATCTTTGAACCTAAGTTTTCATTACAGATCATGCAGGTGATGTATGAATATAAAGAAAAACAGGTGAAAGTCCCTGTTACCACTGAGTTTTTTCCAGAATGGATTTTTTTATCTTCTGCTATGTAAATTGATTCATTCCACCTCCCCCACCACCCACCCCTGTGCCGAATCCAGACCCAAGCTTCTGTTTATACAGAGGCAGATTCCTGCCCCCTTGTGTAGATAATCTGATCCCCTTACAAATATGCTCGTTCCTGCATGTAAATGTGTCTCCCAGGTCATCTGAGAGTTAGTAACTCATGACATTCCTGCAGCTTTGTTTAACAGAAATAATGGGACCTTCTAATTAGTGATCTGGGGCACTTGTCCCTGTTTCTCTGCACCCATACATTGGTGCTGGGTTGGTGCTGGTGCACAAGTGCAGGTGAGCCACACCATTGGTCCTCAGCACTTTGGAAATACTGTTCATACCTTTTCTTCTTAAAAAATTTTTAAATTTAAATTCAATTTAGTTAACATATAGTGTATTCATTAGTTTCAGAGGCAGAGGTCAGTGACTCATCAGCTGCGTATAACACCCCCTGCTTATCCCATCACGTGCCCTCCTTAGTGCCCATTCCCCACTTACCCATCCCCACCCTCTCCCCTCCAGCAACCCTCAGTGTGTTTCCTAGATTAAGAGTCTCTTACGGTTTCTCTCCCTCTCTGATTTCATCTTATTTTATTTTTCTCTCCCTTCCCCTATGTCCATCTGTTTTGTTTCTTAAATTCCACATGAGTGACATCATATGGTGTTTGTCTTTCTCTGACTGACTTAATTCCTTTAGCATAATATCCTCTATCTAGTTCTGTCCGTGTCATTGCAAATGACAAGATTTCGTTCTTTTTGGTGGCTGCATAATATTCCATAGTGTGTGTGTGTGTGTGTGTGTGTGTGTGTGTGTGTGTACACACCACATCTTCTTTATCCATTTATCTGTCAATGTTGGGATTGCAAATGGGTGCAGCCACTCTGGAAAACAGTATGAAAGTTTCTCAGAAGGTTAAAAATAGAGCTACCCTATGACCCAGCAATTGCATTACTAGGTATTTATCCAAAGGATACAAATATAGTGATCTGAAGGGGCACCTGCACCCCAGTATTTATAGCAGCAATGATCCATAGCCAAACTATGGATCCTACCTTTTCTTGAAGTTTGAAAGCTTTTGTTTCTTCTGTCTTAGGCAAGGCAGAGAGAAAAAATGAATGAGGAGCATAACAAGCGTTTATCAGACACTGTTGACAAGCTTCTTTCGGAATCCAACGAGAGGCTTCAGCTTCATCTTAAAGAGAGGATGGCTGCTCTGGAAGACAAGGTGGGACATGGCAAACGTGCCCGGGGGGCTCCCACGCCACGAGAGAGCGTTTACCTGCTGTTCCTGAGGAGTGAGGCAGAACAGCAGGTGCCGGCGGGTGCAGAAAGTAGAAGTTACACTTTGACATGGAAACGGGACAGACTGTTATCCGCTCACTGAGTTGACTGTCCTCGCCCGACATGTGTGTATTGCTCAGTCTAGAGCAGGAGTCTGTGAACTGCATCTGTAGAGGGCCAGAGTTGTAAGTATTGTAGGCTTTTACTGGTTGTGAATGCTAGTGTAAAATGACCTCATGCTGGTCAATAAGTAGCACGAAGTAGCCACAGACCGTAGGGAAAAGGGGGCGTGGCTGTGTGCCAGTGACCCTTGATTCCCAGCACCGGGCAGTGGCTGGATGTGGCCTCGTTGACCAGCCCTGCACGAGACTGTGCGTTAGGTCCAGCCCTCAGCCGCGATGCTCTCGCTTCAAGGGCTAGTTTCTATCCCGCCTATGAAGATGACACGGTAGGAGCCCAGTGTTATATAAGGGATTTAATCAGCTGAAAACAGACTTTCTCCTTTTCCATCTCCTGCCTTCTCTCTTTCCGTTTGGTTTGGAAAAAGTCTGAGCCTGGGCTCTTACTGCTGTCATCATGGAAATACTTGAGCAGTAATCGGAGCGAAGGAGTGTCCTAGAATCTATGTCAGATACACTGATGGCGACAGTTGGATTCCAGCTTGATAAAACCTATTCTGGCTACAGCTGTGTCCCTAAAGATGGGCCCCGAATCTTCCCTAAGATTGGCCCTTGGAGTCATGCTCATTTTGGAGACACCAGTGATCACTGCTGATTACATGACACATTTGTTTTACGTAAAACCCATTATGAAATGCATTATTACAGACCACACTGCACTTCCTCCTTCATCAGTGGGCCAGCCTTCATGTCGGAATATTTTTATCTTAGATTTGAATTATACATTTGAAACTTAACGTCAGGATTCCCAAGTGACTAATGAATTTTAAAGCCTAAAAGCTAGTACCAACTGGTTTAACTGATTAAAATAAACTTACTCCATGAACTTGTCATACTTACATTTAGAAAATCGATGGGTGAAGAAATTTTACACAGACGCATTGTTACAGGCTGTTATTTGACACCATTGTCCACATTCGCTCTGCAGGCGTGTGGGCCTGCTCGTTGCTATAGTCGTGTGGTCTGTTCCTTTTCTGTGGTTCCGTATTACTGCGCACAGAGGTGTGGCCATACTGTATGGTGTGGAACGTTTTCAAGAACCAGCACGAAAGTGCTTCTGTGTCTTTTTCAGAATTCTCTACTGCGAGAGGTTGAAACTGCGAAGAAGCAGCTGGAAGAAGCACAGCACGATAAGGTACGTCCCTCTCTGAGTCCTTCCGAGATCTGCGGAGACGTGAGTGGAGCGGAGTTCAGGGCCGGCTCAGTGGCTACAGGTGTGTGCGGGGGTCACGCTTCCCCGCAGCAGTCCGCTGCCGAGAGCTTCACAGCGGCCCTGCACGAGCGTGGGTCAGAATTCCAGTCCTTTCTGATTCATTCGAAAGCTGAAACGTTCTGTAAACCTCTCATCTAGTGCAGTGCTGGCCTCCCTGTCATTTAAAGTATTCTCGCAGCCGCATTTACAACCGTAAGGAGAAGCCGGTGAAGTTGATGTTTACTCAGCCCGAGACATGCGTGCGGCACGCGGCTACTGTGTGGGGCAGCACGGCTAGCGAGCTATGGGGTGACCTAAGAGTTCTCTCAGTTTTGCTCACTGCTTTGCTTGGGCAGAAGTGAGGTTGGGCGCCAGGTGCTCTGTACAAGACAAAAGCAAAACAGAGGTACGCACAGTAGAGCGTAACATTCACCCCAGCACCCAGAAAGTTCTGCTTCTCGCTACAGAATTAGCAATTGTCAACAGCTTGGTGTTGTTCCTCTCAAACCTGGCTATGACTGAGACCTAACAACTCTTTGTCCGCTAGGGTTCATGAAGTTAATTTGGTGATCTGAGTGTTTAGTTTACTGTAGGACTCTTGGAGAAAATTTCTTGAAATTACATGTTGGGTGTTCGTAACTGCTAAATTTATCCTGTTGTGGTTATGCTCAACATTTGAGCACAGTGATGCAAGTCATTTTTCCATATTTTTTACTTGACTCACCATTAACCTAAGGTGTTCAGTCAGTTTTGGGTGTATAGCACACGGACTCAACGAGTCTGTATGAGCCACGGTGGTCACCACCACTGCGGTCACCACCCGTCCCCACGCAGCGTCACTATGGGATCACTGGCCGTTTGCCCTGGGCTGCACTTTCCATCCCCATGACTTACTCATTGTGAGCTGGAAACTGCTACCTCTTCACCTCTTCGTCCCCTCCGTCCCCTCCGTCCCCTCCGTCCCCTTCATCGATGCCCACCCCCAGCTGCCTCCCCTCTGGTGACCACCGGTGTGTGCTTTGTGTTTAAGTGTCTGTTGATGCAGCTCATTTTGAATCCTGAAAGAGACAGCTACAGTGGATATCCTTTGCTGTTTTGTAGGATCAGCTTGTCCTAAACGTGGAAGCGCTGAGAGCTGAATTAGACCAGACGAGACTGAGAGGCATGCCCCTCCATCACGGGTATGACATGTACCAGTTCACTGAGATGTTCCAGATGAGGCCAAGGGTCACTTCCCTTTGCCGTGCACATGACCTGAACCAGCCTGCAAATACAGACTAGAGAACCATGGGCCTGACATGAACCAGTTCACACATACCTGTTTTAGCACCTGATGTGTGTCTACAAGACTGTGCCCTTGGTCATATGGAGCCAGTAGCTAGCTTAGTGGCAGGCAGGAGGGAAAGGTTAGGTTTGGGCACCTAGGGGACTGGGAGTCCTGTCACTGACCAAGCTCACAGCCACAGGATGAAGTTTGGAAGGTAGGGAATGACCAGTTTGTGAGTGGGCAGGTGAATTTGAGGGCCCCCAGAGTGTGGCACTGATGGTGTGGGGCCAGGAGGACGGAGCCCAGTGTGCCAGGTGAGGGCCCTGTGCACCTGGGAGCGGTAGGCCCCTTTGCAAGGCCACTGAAGTCGCCAAGGGAGTGGCTGCAGGGCCAGAATTTGAGGGACACCTCGACATTCTTGGGCTTGGCCTCACGCTTGTAGTTGTCTACACTCTTCAAGAGACTGGAGGAGAGTGATGCGTAGTCACCTCGAATCTGTTGGGACAGCTCGAAGTCTGCTGTGGGAGTGAGTCAGCCAGCCCGTGAGCCTCGCAGGTCGCCCCTCATCGTGCAGTCAGTCTCACGAAGGTGTTGAAGGTGTGTTTGCCCCATTGTAGGAAACAGTCCTCACGTGAGAGGCACACTTGAACGGGAGTTGCTGGAGTAGCTGACTGACCCTCTTTGGTCTGCAGGAGGCGGGCTCCTGCTCAGATCACAGGCCCACTCAGGCTGCACAGGTGTCTCTGCGATCGCAAACGTGGGCTCTCGAGGGCTGAGGGTATCTTGCGGCTGTCCCCGTTGAGGCTGCCTGTAGGAAGGGGGAGGACACGTCAGGGTAGGTAGAGTCACAGAGAGGCAGAGCCGGAAGCTGTCCCTGTCTGTGGAACCAGGAGGAGGGAGAACTTCGAGGAGAAGCGCGAGTGTGTGTGCAGAGAGGGAAGTGTGCCGGAGGGTCAGGGCACAGAGCAGTCTCTTGGTTTGCTGATCGAGAGCCTCGCTGGCGAGAGGCCGGGGTCATGCCTGTTGCTGCCCAAAGGCTTGAAGGCGTGTGTGTGAGGAGGCCTGAGTGAGCAGACGGGAGGAGGTGGACACGGGGCCCGCCACTCTTACGGAAGTTGGAGTACTGAAGGGAAGGGCCCGTGCGGGAACCTGAGGGGTGGCACCTGGGAGAGTGTGATGATGAAGTCTGCACGTGTCTTCCTGTCCTGGGCGTGCTAGCAAACGTGAAGGGTAGAGGGTGTCACAGTAAGCACGGCGGGCCACGGGGGACAGAACTGGAAAGATGGCTGGCAGCTGGCAAGCTCAGGCCCCCTGGTCTTGTTGATGTGACCTTCTCCAGCAGGAAGAGACGGTCGAGGTTGCAGAGCGAGAGAGAGGTGACCGGCGGGCTTCCACACGCAGACGGGGCCAAAGGGACAGAGCTTGGGGATGCAGATGCAGGGTGGCGGGCCCGGGAGGAAGTGAGCCCCAGAAAGGGTCAGAATTAGGTGACACTCGTGACCTTCGAAGGATCCATGAACCACCCCACATCACATGCAGGGTTTCGTGCGTGTAGCTCCCACTGATTTTTTGATGTGCTCTGGCTCCAAAGCGGCCGTGCTTGAACTCCTGCTGAGTGCCGACGGGCGACTTCACCAGGAAGCAGGGGCTAGAGGAAGCGAAGGGAGGTTGTGGCCAGCACACCCTCAAGCAACACTGAACGGAGACGTTCCTTTAACAACCGCAGGGAGGTGTGTGGAGCACAAGTGGAGGAGGCGGCCTGTCAAAGCGGTCCTGTCTGCAGACCGTGCGGGGAGGCGCCAGGGGTCCCCTCTTGAATTGACCTTAATCAGATGAGTGGGTTCTGTCTCTCTGAACCTTAAGGATTCCTGACAACGAAGGCAGCCATTCTTTCCCAGAGAGCAAGGAGCCACTGGACTCCGTGCCAGGGTTGAGGTGCAGGGGGAGCCCATGGCTGAGGCTGGGCATGCGGGCTGGCAGCCGCCGCACTCCTTCCCCTCTGCTGACCGGTTCCTGTCTGAGGCTTTGCTGAGGGGAGCTGCTCACGGCCCACTTCAGCGTCTCCGTCCCGGATGCCCAGGGCTCCGTCTGCCTTCTCTTGGGACTTCCCCTGCCGAGGCTGTCGGTTGTCTGTCAGTCAGACTGTACACAGGTCTGTGCTTTTGACCTGGAAACACCAGGTGTGCTGCCAAACCCAGTTCATGTAAGCTGCGAGCTTGGGTTCAGAAGCTTCTGCCGCCGGTGCCCCTGGGGCGCCTGTTAGTGGCAGGTGGCAGATCCCTGTGGCTGATGGGCCTCACACCATAGGCTTTGGCACAAGTGGGACAATGGCAGTTGAAGGCCCACGTGACGGGTTGGTGTGCTTCCTGGTCATTTGAGGGGAAGGGGGCGCAGAAATGCAGGACAGCAGGCCTGGGGGCAGGTTCTGAGCTAGAGAGCACATCCGTCCTCTGGCTCCCAGGCAGCCGAGCCGTGGCGCACTCACCTGCCTGTGTGGGGCATCTGCCCTGCTTTTCCTGGGTGTCCAGGTGTTGCACCTGCTGGGGCAGGGACACTCTCCACAGGGCGTAGGCAGCGGGCTGTTACGGGAGCAAGGGGAACAGATGCCCTCCTTGGAGGCCTTTTTCCGTGAAATCGTTTTCCAGGCTGACAGGTTCTGGCTTGGCTGACAAAGCTCACAGTTCACTTTTCTTCCAATAATGACCTTTTCTTTTTTTTTTCCATGTTTCAGCCGACCGCACTTGGGCAGTGTCCCTGACTTCCGGTTCCCTGTGGCAGACGGTCCCACAGACTCCTACAGCAGCAGTGCGGTGTTACGGCGCCCCCAGAAGGGCCGTCTGGCCGCTCTGCGAGATGAGCCTTCCAAGGCAAGGGCCGCCGTCCCCAGCGGGCTCTTGGATCCCCCCACCTCCACGAAAGTCACCTGTCTTGTCTTCTGACTTTGAGGCTGTTCTGGAGTTACACTGCCGATAGGTCGCTTTCTCTCTCCTCCCCTCTTCTTTTGCTGGCTAAGAATCTACCTTTAGGGCTTGCTTTCTTTTTGAAGAGTAGAAATGGGGATAAAGCATGACCTATGGTTAAAGACGGCACAGTGCTAATTAGTACAGTTTTGAAATATTAAGAGTAAACACGTGTGTTCATCCTTAAGCAAAAAGAATTCACATTTGTAAGTTCACATACATTCATACTTTGATCAGCAGCATGTGTCTTTGTAGCCGTGTCTGCATTTTGAGCGCCCACGCTCATTGAACGAGTCTGGGCCAGGCATCACGGAGACGTGGGGCTGCAGCAGTGAGTAAGGACAGACGAGAGGCTGAGCCTTCTGCAGGCACAGTGTAGTGAGAGAGGCCAGTCAATGGAAAGGCACATACAGTACATCTCTCAGTTGTCTGCTGCTGTTTAACAAATTGCTGCGAAGCTTAGTGGCTTAGAATGAACGCTTAATAGTTCCCAGTGTCTGTGAACGTAGGAGGGCTTAGCAGAGTGCCTCTGGCTCAGGATCTCCCGAGGTCGCGCTGCCGGAAGGCCCGCCTGGGGCTGGCAGGTGCGCTTCCAGCTCCCTTGCCTGGCTGTGGCGGGGGGCCTCAGTTCCTCGCCCCATGACCTGTCCACGGGCCACTTGGTTGTCCTCACAGCATGGCAGCCAGCTTCCCCCAGAACTCATGCTGAGAGAGAGCAGGGAGAGGGCCCCAGACACTCCTCTGCCCTAGTCTTGGAAGCTGCCGCCTTCACCTCCACTGCATCCAGCTCGTTAGAGGAGGCGCGAGTCCTGCCGACCCACGGGGTTGGAGTGAAGAGTTGCCCTCCATCTCTCAAAGCAAGGGCGCGTTAAAGACGTGTTTAAACCACTACGGTGTCAGGTGGTAGTACGTCGGAAAAGGAAATCGGGTACCCCAATTTGTGGAATGGGGAGGGGAATAAGAATGTCAAATGGAGTGGCCAGGGAAGTGTCACCAGCAGACGTTTGAGCAAAGACCTGAAGGAGGGGAGAGAAGTAGCCAGGTGGGTGTATCACAAGGTCGTGCCAACAAGAGGTGCAGACAGATCAGATCTAGAGCGTGAGGGAAAGCAACAGGCAGTGGGCTCCGGTGGGGGGGGGTGCGCGAGCTGAGCAGCAGAGGAAGGAAGTCTATCTCCTGAGGTGAGCAGGGTCATGGAGGCTAGCGTGGGGCCTCAGCCCAGCACACGGGTCGGCAGGCCCCTCAGACACCCAACGGGACATGTTGGGTGAGCGGTTGGGTACTGCAGCCTGGGCCTGAGGAGGCCTTGACTGGACAGAAAGATTGAAGCCAGGACACACTGGTGGCATCTAGAGGCACGGGCAAGATAAAGTCATCAAGTGGGTGCCTGTGGATTGACCCAAGGTCCGAGGTTGGAGCTCCGGGTGCTCCCCAGTGCAGAGGCCAGGGGGTGGGGTGGAGAGGGAACTGGCAGAGAAGGAGCAGTGACGGCGAGGCAGGAGGCACCCAGTGCGCAAGGTGCTCGAGGGCGGGGAGGGGGGAGAGCGCCAGGCCCAGTGCCACCGCTGGGCCGGGCAGGGTGAGGTCAAGGACGGTGGTGCACTAGTAGCGTGCGACTCGGTGGCGAGCGGGGACCGATTCTGGCGGAGCCCGCTTGCGACAAGCTCCCAAGTCTGGGAGGAGAGAATGTGCAGACAGAATAGGGGCAGCGCTCTGGAGAGCCTGCACTCTGGGTGGGAGCAGAGACGCAGAGGCTGCTGGAAGGAGTCCTGGGGTAAAAGTTCAGTGCTTTCTGTTTTGTTAGTTTGGAGGAAGAAGGGAGAAAACATTTTTAGGCTGATGTGAATGAACTGGTAGAAAGTTGATTATCCACAGAGAGAGGGGTCAGAATGATGTCCTCGAGTATGCCAAGGGCCGGGCCCTGTGCCTGCAGGTGGGGCTGTCCCCGGGGCTTGAGGGGTGAGCAGAGGCACTGTGTGCTGTGGGTCCCGTGTGCAGTGCCTGTGAGCACCCCCCTTGCTGGGATGGGAGGGTTTGGGCTCAGCACGGGGGCACCTCTGCCACCTGAGGACAGGTGCCGCGTCCTCGCTGCTCAGCCTCTGGAAGGGAGGGCGGGAAACTCCGGCAGCTCCAGGTCCCCTGCGTGGGGACACCAGTGAGATGTCAGGGCCACTGAGGCGTGCCCAGCCTCCGTGGATTTCATGGGTTTTTTACTTCCCGTGAGGGTGGCTGACTGGCACCGAGGTATTGTTTTAATTTTCAGATTTTGTTTCTGAGCTGGCCGTCCTGCCATGTGAATGACGTCACAGAAATGCATCCACTGTAGGCGAGAGCCTCGCAGGTGCTCTAGGCAATAGGCCGCCCCCCTCGCCCTGCACTCGAAATACTGCTTGTTGCCCCACAGATGTCAGCAGCTTGGAAGCGCAGCCCATCCCTGTTTCTTTGGGGCTCCCGTTTGGAAACTTCTAAACTTTCTGATAGATGTCTTTGAAGTTTCTGTAACTGCTACTGTTTCTTTCTGTCTTTGCTGAGTCTCCCTTTTCTTATTTATAGGTGCAGACTCTGAACGAACAGGACTGGGAGCGTGCCCAGCAAGCTAGCGTGCTGGCAAACGTGGCCCAAGCATTTGAGAGTGATGTCGACGTGTCTGATGGTGAAGACGACAGGGACACTCTCTTCAGTTCGGCTGCTCTCCTGTCGCCCAGTGGGCAGGCCGATGCCCAGACACTGGCCATGATGCTTCAGGAACAGCTGGATGCCATCAACAAAGAGATCAGGTACACAGCAGCGCGGAGACGTGTGTCTGGGGAGTGGTATCGCACCCAGGGAAGTCTGGAACAAATACCGTGAACGCTTTCTATGTGTCCCATGATAACAAAACTACTTCCATCCTGTTTCAAGAATTAAGCTCTGAGATTGGCCTTGATTATAACATTCAGTTAAACAGGGCGTGCTCTCCAGGGTCATGGTATTGGCATGTTTGTGTAAGATCTGGGGGAAGAGCGAGCGGAAGGTGTTCGGTCCCTTCCTCGAGAAGCTGACAGAGCCGGAGAGGACCGCAGGGGCACCCGGGGTGTGTCTGCAGTGCTCCTCCGTGCCAGGTGGGGCTCCAGACTCGGCCAGGGTGCCGAGAGCTGAGGACGGATTGGGGTGCCGTCCTTAATCCGCCATGCAGAGGGAAGATGTGTGCAGCGGGGCGCCGCAGAGTGGGGGGACGTGGACTGGTCTGGCGCACTTATGGATAAGAAGCAGCCAGGGTCTTTTGTGGGGCAGAAGACAGGGCGACTCACAAATGTCAGAGCTCAGTGCAAGCAAGCGGAAGGTGAAGCGTGCAGCCACAGGTGAGGAGGGGCTGCTTCTCCACCCCCTTCTAGCTGGAGGGTCCCCTAACTCTGCACCCTGTGTGGGCAAAGTGCCGAGGTGGCGTCTGCCTGCCGCTCACGCATTCCCAGCCCAGAGATGGCCAGCTTGTGTCATTCAGCTGCCCAAACGGAAAAGCAAAGCTTGGATTTCGGGGTTGGCAGATTCCCACTCGTGCTTGTGTTTTGCTATGTTAAATGAACATCATACGTCAAAATTGGTCCATAGTAGAACAGTGAGAGGTCAGAGGGTGTAGACCTTTCAGTCTCTTCACTGTTTCAGAGGGCTTTTCTTTAGAAATGCTCTTACCAGTTATAATACTGACTTTACAAAGCACTGGGCCCATGGGGAAGAGGATCCAGAGACTGGCCCCCATGGTGATGGAGGCTGCTGGGGGAGGGGTAGTAGTGTGCCCAGGGGGCCAAGAGTGGCTCTGTGCGTCCTGCAGCCACGTGGTAGTGACCCTGCAGTGGCCCCAGGGTAGGGTAGTGTTCCAGCCCGGATTTTGTTCTCATAAAGTCAGCACGGGCAGACACACTTGTTCCTGCCCACAGGGAGCAGGAGATAGAGACAGAAACGTTAGTGGGAGAAAGAGGGAAGAGCTGCAGGCTTTGAAGCGGGAAGGACTTGTGCCGGCTCCATGCTGACTGCCTCAGCGCCGAAGCCTTTCCCCGTCCGCCTGGGAAGTGAGAAGTGAGTGTAGTGCAGGGCCAGGTAAAAGTGATCTTTCTTCATGTGAGTTGACCGGATACCAGTGGTCAAGTCTGTCCACTGACTTCTTATCCGTAACAAAACACACTTTCAGAGAATGTAAGTACAACCTGTGATCGGAAAGGTTACTACGTGGATTCTGTCTGTTGATGATAGAATAATATTCACGTTATACATTAGGGGAGAAGCGTGTTCACCTTGAATTCCAAATTAGCAGAGAATGGTTGATGTGAATCCAAAAACTCAGAGGAGGCTGGTCGAAAATTCCTTCAAATAAGACTTTTGTTTGAATTCAGCCTTAAAAAAAAAACTCAACCTTTTCATCTAATCTAGACGCCTTATTTGAAGGAATTTTCGGATCCTAATACAGTCGAAGCAAGCACAGATGTGTTGGGCAGATGCATTCATCTGTTTGCTGGTGAAGCAAGGCTGACTGTTTGCTTCTGTTCCAGGCTGATACAAGAAGAGAAGGAGAGCACGGAGCAGCGGGCGGAGGAGATCGAGAGCCGAGTGGGCAGCGGCAGTTTAGATAGCCCGGGTCGGTTCAGATCGGTGGGCGCCGCCACCCAGCACCCCACGTCCACGCTCACAGGCCCTTCCCCTCCACACAGCGGGCACTCCACCCCAAGAAGGGGCCCGCACAGCCCCGCCAGGGAAGTGGACAGACTGGGGGTCATGACTCTAGTGAGTATTTGCCTCTTCTGCCTGCTGCACCCCCTACCCCAGCCCCTGAGTTCAGTCTCAGACTCAACAGATATGGTTTGGTTTGGTTTCTTAGGAAATAAGGTTCATTTGTTATGCTCAGAGGTTCAAGATATTTTAAACCAGCTAGCATTTAATCACTCGGCAATAGCACAGGGACAAATTGATTATAGTGTTTGGATGACTGGTTTAGCACGTCATCATAAACCCATCAGAGTTTTTATTTGTGTTATTTTGGACAACATGGGCCTGTGCCAGGCACAGCAGCTCCAAGGGAAATATTCTTGTCTTCTAGGAATAGATGGTTTCACAGAAGTAAACGCAGAAAGTCTTCGTAGCATGTAGAAAACGTACAGGGGGAGTCACTGCTGTCCTCCTTTGCATTAGAGATGCCTGCCTGGAGGGTACAGGACATGCAGTCAAAAAAATAACGCTTACATTGGTTTTCTCGATGATGCGCTCGACCGCATGCTTGACACCAGCTCTGTGTGCGAGGCCAGGATGGCACCAGCGCGAGCCACATGCCTGCGTGGCCTCCTGGGGAGGCACAGGGCCATCTTCGCTTGCCAGGGTCTGGAAACACGGTGACAGTGCTACTGTCATTTTCGATGACGAGTGTGCAGTGCTAAAGAATGTTTTATAACTTTCCTGTGTATGTAGCTTAGGTTTTCTGAGCACATTGCCTCTTTCCCTCATAAAATCATGTTCACAGCCTTCTGCTTTTCAGCTGCACTTCTGTCTGTTAGTCTGTCTTCTGTCCGTTTTTATTTTTAGCTGCATTGTTAGCCAGCGTGTAATTAAATCAGCTGTGAATCATTGTAGTGGCATTTGAAGGGGTAACGAGTCCATTTTGTGGTATTTTGACACACCGTTTTTATAATTCACATCATTAGCTAATTAGCTAATATTTTAAATTCTTTGACGGTTTCATTTGTGGTTTTGTGCTTCCTTTTGGAGAATTTTAAGAGTAGTTACAAAAAATAGTTATGTTTATTTTTTCCCCCGATTTGTGATTCTGAACGCTGGCTGACAGTGTCTCTGCTTCCGTGGCTGGTCTTGATTTCCTGTCTCATCCTTGGTTTGGTTGGTCCCTATGAATGCAGACCTCAGGCTCCCGACGCCAGCTGGTGTTTTGCTTGTCCAGCCCCCTGCCATGACACCCCCACCGCATGCTCAGGTGTGTGTGGTCTGTCGTGGCTCGGTAGTGTGGTTTCTGCTCCATCGTCATGTCTCGTTACATCGTGCGGTTTTTCTTCCCCCAATGGAGCTACATTGTAATTAGCGTGTTACTGTGTAATAGGTGTGGGTAAGGGCAGGGTACAGGGGAGCCAGGAGTGTTTTTACTCAGAACTGCATGGGAGATACGTAATTCGGAAATGAAGTGTTTCTTATATAAAGAAATAAGGCACTAAGCATAGAACTAATGGAAGCCTGACACCAGTGGCATGCGTTCTGGTTTTGATGCATGTATTCAACTAGAAGTGTCATCAGCCTACCGAGCGTATGTACTTCCTGCCTTCATAGACTGTCTCTCACGTCAGATACTGGGTCACAGAAGGGAGAGGTGCTGCCTGCTGTCGCACGGCGGTCATTCTTACGGATCCGCACGGGGCACCTGCTCTAAAGCACGCATGTGTGTTTGAGAAGTTTGAAACCCGTTCTAGGTGAGGATTTTACGTTCCCGTCCCGCAGGTCATTCCCCAGAGCAGGTTTGCTGGCTGTCCGAGGAGGTGTGCGGGGACTTCTCCATCGTGAGATTGGTGTTGTAAATGTGCAGCATGGCTTTCAGTAAGGAAGACAGACTCAAGAAGAGTTTGGAACAGACAGCTGTTCGGTCCCTGGGTTACACAAAATGCTGTATTTTAATTAGTTGTGAGTGTTATAATGGAAATTATCTCCCCGAGTAATAATTTATAGCGTTTTTCTAGTACATCTTGAATAACCTATTATATTTAAATTTGTGGTGAAAAAAAGTTCTGTTTCCAGTTATGTTGTTTCTAAGTCTTATCTCACTTATATCTGTCCTACTACTGTTTTTTTAATATATTTGTCTGTTCTGGTCCTTGAATTTTTAACTTCAGAGTGTGCAGTAAATCTGATTTCTCTTCGTTTCTTTGCATGCCTCTATCAGCCTAGTGATTTAAGGAAACATCGTAGAAAGGTAAAGTTTTTAGTAGTTGAACATCCCTCTGTTTGCGACACGTGGAAGAGGGCCCCTCACTCCCCAGGCGCGCACCCTGGCTGTGTGCCAGCGTGCGGCACGCACGTCCGGGGAAGTGCGGGGCCCACGGCGCTCCAGTGTGGCGGTCGCCCCCAGATCACCGCCACGGACGGGGGGTGGGGGTCGCGCCTTTCTCTCACATGTGTCTGCTGCTCGCTGCATACTTGGTTATACCAGACGTAATAGTTTGATTTTTGAAGATTTTTATTTACTTAGAGAACACGAGCAGGGGGAGCGGCAGGCAGAGGGAGAAGCAGACTCCCCACTGAGCAGGGAGCCCAACCCCAGGCTCGATGCAGGACCCTGGGATCATGACCTGAGCCGAAGGCAGTTGCTTAACCGGCTGAGCCCGCCAGGTGCCCCTGACGTAATAATAGTTTTCAAACAGAGAAATTACTGCAGTAGAGCCGTAGACTTTAGGCTTGGGCACAGCCAGCTTTGGTAATCATGGCCAGCGGCATTCAGTGAGCCCCTGCTGTGTATGCCAGGCGCTGTGCTGCGTGCTTTAGAGCCTGTCACTGACCCTCACACACGTCCCTGCGAGGCACGGGTTAGTGTCGTGACCCCATTTCCCAGGTGCGGACGCCGGGGCCGAGAGGCCAGGCGCCAGGCCTGAGACCGCGGTGCAGTACAGGTTTGTCCGCTCACCACCTGGGCTCGGGTCTTCTCCTCTCTACAGATGACCACAGATAGGGGCTCCTCATTTCAGACCAAGTACAGCGCATCAGGGAACCGATCCCTTGACCAGAATGTCTCCTCGTAACTGTCATGCTTTGCTCCCTGGGCCATGTGCACCCCCACCCCAGACCCGCCCGGCCGTGTGCAGACAGGGCGGCGCCTCTGCTAGGTCCGGGGCTCAGTACTGGGAGCCGGGTGGCCGCCAGGGGAGCGCCCCTCCGCTGCGCAGACCGGCGTGACCATTTAGTGAAACTCCTGGGTTCAAGCGCCAGCTCTGTCATGGACTGTTTTGTGCCCCGGGTGTGCTCTTCACCCTCTTGGTACCCTGGTTTGCTCTCCTGTTACGTGAGGACAGTGACGGAGTTCTGCTCCTCAGGAGGGCCGCAGACTGTGCCTGTGCGAGCACGGTCCGCAGAGGCCGGGCGCCCACACCGGCAGCCGCGCCCAGCAGCGCCTGAGTCTGCCGGCTGGCTTTGCAGTTTGCCTGGGAGCAAGACTTTCTCAGTGAAAGAAGGGGCGTGCTGCTGAGCCCCCAGGCAGGACGGCTGCTCCTGCTGCTTGCGGTCACTTGAGCTCACTGCTTCTTGGAGGGCCTTGTTCTGAGGTTTTGGGGTGATGAAGTGAGGTGCACGTGCAGAGTGCCGGGTCGACGCAGACAGGGCCAGCATGTGCCATGCACTGTGCCATCCCGCTCCCCCCCTCGTGGTTGGCGCATGCTGGGCTGACGTCCAGCTCTCGTGGAGCCCCCTGTTGTAGTTGAGGCCACAGCAGCCTATAGGCACGAGTCCGGTGGACCCCAGTGCTGGGCGGGGTGCACTTCCCCCGGGAGCGCAGAGAGAGGGAGGGCGGGCAGGCCCGGCTGGGGCTTGCGGTGTGGCCCGGGCTGTGGTGCAGGGCGGGCCTGCACTCGGAACTGTGTCTCTGCCGACCTCGTTGTCAACACAGCCCCGAGTGTCGCGCCCCCATCCTGTTCTTTTTTGTTGTTTGTTTTTTGCAAATCATTGCTTTAACCTGGATTTGAAATCTGTCCTTGTTATTGAAATCTCTCTGTATTAAGTTTTCCGTTGATGATTTCTAACCAGTTAAGATAGCCTTTGTTGTCTGATGGCTGTGATGGGAAGTCAGGAAAGAACGCAGGACTTGTCCCTCTCTTGGTTATGGTTTGTCTTCCCTGAACTCTGCTCCCTCGGTGCTGATGTGCATGGGTGTCCCCGAGCCGCTGTGCGGCTGCAGAGGTCCTGTTACAAAGCACCACCGGCTGCCCCAGTCTCGCTCTTCGTACAGGGGTTTGCCACGCGTGTCTCGTGAGACCCGGCCCTGCCCTGGGCAGCCACCACGCCCAGATCTGTCAGTGAGCCCTACTGGGAGCCTGCGGCCTGCCCTCCTGCCCGAGGCTGCAGAGATGCAGCACAGAAGGAAGCACGGGGACTCTGGAGGGGGTCATCTTGTCGGATGGCAGCCTAGGGTCACTTCGTCCCCGCCTCCAGGCTGTCTCTAGGCTGCACATACGTCCTCAGGTTGTAACATCGCTGAGCGACATGGTCCACACACGGGTGGAGGGTGTGTGCCTGTTCACTTTGAACCTGACCTTAGGGATGCCACGGTTTGCATCATTACTAGAAATGATGGATTATGGGACAGGCTATTTCCTTTCCCCCTAAAACAAGAAGCTCTGGACAGTTTTGCACGAGAGGGTTCTGTGCTCGTCAGTGCTCGTGTGAATGGCATCGGGATAAACACGTTCCCCCTCAGCACTCTGTCAGGGAGAGTGCATGCCAGCCGCGGCGTATAGTGACGGGATTCGGGGCCTGGCTCCGGTCTCTGCCATCCCCTTTGCTGGCTGTCCTCGTGGTGATGCAGGGTTTTGGGGAGGGCGAGCCGCAGGCTGCATGGAGTCTCAGGGAGAGGAGGGCCCCGGGGCCTGCGGGGTACCCTACACACACATGCGGGACCACCCCGTAGCACAGGCCTAGGCTGATACCAGGCTTTTGTGCACCCCTAGGTTTTCAAATACGGTTATGGCTACAATCTAAAGCCTATGTTCTGTGGCGGTGTCTTGCTAACTGGTCTCACCCTGTCTCCCCCACAGTTGCCGGCTTCCCGGGAAGAGGTACGAGATGACAAGGCAACGATAAAATGTGAAACGTCCCCCCCTTCCTCCCCAAGATCTCTCCGCTTAGACAGGCTGCACAAAGGAGCACTGCACACGGTCAGCCACGAGGACATCAGGGACGTCAGAAAGTAAGGCGCGCTCGGTGCTGGTCACCCCGCAGGAAACACTCTTGGGTGTTAGTTTGCAGTTTTAAGAAATCTTTGCTCTTTTCTTGGGGGAGAAAAAAAGGTCAGAACAATGATTTTAAAGAAATACCAGTGAATTAAGAGGAGTTTACATAAACGATGCTGTTGGGACGCCCGCGGGAGCTCGGGGAGCAGGAGACGCATGGCTGTTTGCACAGAAGTCAGTTTGGAAAGAGGGGAGCTAAATGGTGTCAGCACTTTTAGGACGACGTCCTTTCTTCAGAGTCTGCACACTGACTGTGGAGAACTTTCTATTCCCGATAGAGCCTGTGCCAGTGCACGGCGCGCTCCTGACGGTTCCTTCTGTGGCGGTGCTCTGTGCCCTTTGCGCCGTCGAGAGCCCCGCACTGTCCTCACCCCCGGGCCACTCCGGTAGCCACTCAGTGCTCGAGCACCCCATTCCAAACTAGCACCGGTTGCGTTTCTGTCCCGCGCCAGGCGGTGCTCGGTGCACACCTCTGTGCAGCGGCTCTGCCACCAGCTCCCCTGCTCCCCCTGCTCCCCCCTTCACTGGCTCCCGGGAAGGGACTGCTCAGGGAGCTGCTCAGGGCACCTCGACCACCTGTGGCTTGGCATCGCAGCCTCCCAGGGGAGGAGAGGGTGTCAGCCGCCCCAGGGCAGTCCTCCCGGGCGTGTAGATGGGAGTACGCTTGTCGCGTACTTGGTGAAGGCGACACCTCAGGTGTTGGCCGGGAAGTCTGAAGGGGTATTAAAAGTGCCAAGCGTTCTCGGTCGTGTGAGTGGGATGGTGTGCTGCGCTGAGCACTTGTTAAAGATCCTCTCCTGTCCCCAAGCTCCACAGGCTCACAGGACGGCCCCGTGAGCAACCCCAGCAGCAGTAACAGTAGCCAGGACTCGCTGCATAAAGCCCCCAAGAAGAAGGGCATCAAGTCCTCCATTGGCCGGTTGTTCGGCAAGAAAGAGAAGGGCCGTCCCGGCCACGCTGGCAAGGAGCCCACAGGACCAGGTTGGTGTCCCGTTCATGCCCGCTGTGGCCCGGGCACTCCACACGGCACCTGTCGCGGGAGCTGGCTGTCGCATGGCGTGCGCGTGCAGGCTCGGGCCCCGACGGCGTGGACGCTTCCGCGGGCTAGCCACCCAGTCAGAAGCGCCCTCGGGACTGCTGGCGCTCTGCCTGCGCATGCACTTCCCCCAGTCGGGAGGAGCCCGTGGGTGGCCGTGTCGGTTTGTGTCGGTATGTCAGTCCCTCTGCCCCCCACAGCTGCTACTGCAGAGACGGAAAACTCCTCTCAGGACGCCCTGGGACTCAGCAAATTAGGAGGACAGGCTGAAAAAAATCGTAAACTTCAAAAAAAGTAAGTATATTTTTATTTGTCATCTCACTGAGCAACTTTCAGCTGCGCCTGATTTTTAACCAGCGGTTGTGTATTAAATGTACCGTGCAGCTGTGTGTGTTATGTCCCGAAAGACGCTCCTGAGGCCTTTATTACACGGTGCTTCCTGGGGGTCGTGGAGCATTTGTGACGTTTTGAAAGGACTCACGTGGAGTCCCGGCCCTTGGGAATTGTCTGAGCACGCGTCGTGGTTTGCACTCGGGGCTCGGCCTCGCAGCGCTTCACTCGGCATCGCGGCCCCGGCTCAGGGCGGTCTTGGGGCTCCAGGAGAGCCGTGCGGTAACTCTCCTGCGTTTCCGCTTCCTCCTCTGTATGTGGGAGCGAGGGGAGCACGTACCCCACGGACATCTGTGTCTACGTAAGTGTATGTGGAGTACTGTCAACATGAGATACGCAGAACTGTGCGTGCGACCACAGCCGCTGTGCTGGCTCGGCCACCAGCATTCCGAATTTGCTGTTCGTACCAGTCATCTGTCAGGAAATCCTCACTGTGTTGTCCTTCTTTCCTTCCGCAAGAGAGTCTGAATTTTTATCTTAGACTCTCAGTTTTGTAGTCTATTTATTACATGTCAATTCTCAATTGTCTTGATTCTGGAAACGAGGTAACAGTAGGGACAGTTTCCTGCCGAGGAGCTCCGGCGTTGTGGTGCCACAGGAGAGGGCGCGAAGGCACAGCGTTGGCACATTTCTCTGCAACTTTCCCATCCAGAGCAGGTTGTGTGTGGGCTCCCCGTGTCCCAAACCAGAGTTACATGGATGAACTGGACAGGTTGGGACCATATCTCAACGATCTGACAAGTGAGAAACAAAGCTGACACTCCTCAGCAGGAGAGGCGGTGTGTAGTCTAGCGGGGAGGAGCGGGACATGAGCCCAGGGAGGCAGATGGGGCCGATGGGAGGAGGCAGGACTCGGTGGGCTCCGAGATAAACCCGACAATGGGAGAGGCGTCTGGCCGCCCTCAGGTGCCCTGAGAGCCAGCGCTGGTCTGGACCGAGCCTGGGCCGCATGGTCCCACTTGAGCCCACGGGACCCTCTCCGCTAGCAGCTGGCTCCCCTTCAGCCCCTGGAGCTGCCAGTTGGTTCTCTTTGATGAAATGTGCCTCATTTTAGTTTTCAGAAGTCATAACAATGAGCTTGACTGATACTGTGGATTTGATTTCAGGTGAAATGCTTTTATTTCTGTTGTCGCTCACGGTATCATAGGAATACTCAGTCTTTCAGTTCTCTGGGAATGGAAATTTGTAGAAACCGCGTAACAGGGTTCTGATCTGAATGTTGCTATCTTTGAACTGTATAAAAATGTTTTAAAATAACTTGGGTAGTTGCCATTTGGCTGTGTGAAATTTAATATTGAAAGTAGGCATTTTGCTCCTGGAACCGTGCTAGGAAAATTCTGTCCCTTAGATTTTGCTGATGTATTTTATTTCACATCCTTCTACTTTCTGCAGTGAAAACAGTAAGATTTGTAGCAGTGCCGTCTGGCTCTCCCACCCCACTACTCCCAGAAATGTGTATTTCACATAGGATCAGAAGGAGCATAGGTTGGCCAAACGTTTCCTCTGTTTCCTGCATTTATTTGGTCACTTTTAGGAGATATGCTTAAGTACTTGGCCATATGAGGATAGCCTTTATTGAGTTATTTGCCCCAGCATGTGATTAAATTTCACACTGTGTGCCTGTGTGTAGGTTTCTCTGGAGCTGAGGTGTTCAAATTGATGGATTTGGTTCTGTGTTACCAGAGCTGTAACTGAGTAAGAGTGCGTCATTGTCCGTACTCCATTGTCATGCATGGCAAGTTCTAGAACGTACAGTTGATGCTTGAACAGCACAGGTCTGAATTGTGCAGGTCCACTTGTGTGCAGACTTTTTATAAATACAGTATGGCCCTGTAGATGTCTTTACTTTATCATTTTCTTAGTAAACTTTTTCTTTGGGTTAGTTTATTAAGGAATGCAGCTTACAGTATATGTAATACATAAAATGTGTGTTAACTGTTTATGTTATTGGTAAAGCTTCTGGTCAGCAGTAGGCTATGAGTAGTTAAGTTTTTAGGGAGTCAGAAGGTATCCTCGCATTTTCGAAAGCGGTGCTCCGGGTGGCAGAGCGGCGTGTGTGAGGAACAGCCCCGTACGCCTGCGTCCGACGCACCGTAGTGGGGAAGGTGCCGGCTCGCAGAGATGAGGCACGATGCCTGTTGTCATACAGTATTTAATGAGCAAAGGCTCACACTCTTCTTGTTAGAAAAGGCGGCTTTACTGTCGTGTTTATGTCCTAACTCTACAAGTGTGTGTCATCTGTCCCAGGTCACGTGACTTCTCTCCTACGTGCACCTGTTCCCTGTTGAATTGAGCAGATTTCTAAATGTTTTTCTCCTGCAACTCTCATTGCAAGGCTGGGGTGCGTTCCACTTCAGTTTACTGTTAGAGCAGGTGTTTGCAAAGTCAGGTGTGGGTCTAAAATTTGGTACTAAGGGAAATCAGGTCGCAGCTAAGTCACCCCGCGCCACACGGCCTGATGGATCCCTGGCAGTCTTAGGGCTAGCCCCTCCGGCTGGGCTCGCGGGCCGTGAACCGAGGAGGACGCAGCCACAGGGGGAAATGCGGCGTCCAAAAGCGGAGGCAGGAAGTAAATGACAGCAGAAGGCAGACGAGTCTCCTCACTCATCCAGCAGCCTGGCTGGCAGCTCGGGTTCTTCAGCACGGAGGCGCAGAGGTGCGCTGGACACGCCAGAGGCCCTGGAACTCACGGCAGAAGAGTGTTGTTCTCTGGGAAGTTGACCTGTACACGAATATCTCATTTCCCTCTGGTAAACTGTTACCTGTCATGCTTATTTTTGTGGTTGTAGTACAGAAAGAGAAAACCGGAGGGTTCTGTTGCGCATTAGAGTGACCGTGTGGGTAAGTGGGCAAGTTCATAACTTTCTGCACAGCCGCTTAATTTACACGAGCCGCGAATGAAGGAGATTGGCTTTGTGCAGTAGGCCTTTCTCAGTGGCCAGCGAAAGGAACACAGTTCCTAGATCTGGTGGGGAAGGGGTGTGTGCTTGTTCACATGCAAGGGACAGACAGGGCGGGAGCGGAGCTGGCCTGAGCGTCCTGGGCGTGCCCTCCCCTTCGGCACAGGGTCCAGGTGCTCTGTGTCGTCCTCTTGCAGGTGGGAGGTCTGCTTCATGGGAGGGGAGCAGTCACCCCTGCGAGAAGGAAAGAATACAAGTGTTCCCGCCTGGGTCCGGTAGGTGCACTGATAGGGGAGGCAGTCAAGTGCAGGCAGAGGCCTGGCACAGCCACCCGGCAGATGCCCCACCTGCCTGCTGGCTCCTGCGTCCCTTTGCTGCATGGCCCTGTCTCCACTGTGTCATCTCAGTCTCCACAGGACCGTGGGCCTGAGCTCAAAACCCACAAGCACATCCACACTAGCAAAGGCTTTTCATGCACAAATGGCCGCTGCCAGGAGGAATCTGGTAAAGTCAGAATCACGCACGCCAGCCTCCAGGGCATGGGATTAATGGACTGCTTTTAACCCTGTAGTCCTGGTTTACAATGAATATTCCAGATTTTTTTTTTTTCGAAGCAGTCTCCACATCCAATGTGGGGCTTGAACTCACGACCCTGAGATCAAGAGTTGCACGCTCTACCGACTGAGCTATCCAGGTGCTTCTGAATATCTATGTCATATTAAGAGACAAAGTGTGGCAGAGTGGCCCGGGTTCGGTCACTGTTCAGTGCACCTTGAGAGTGCAGGGCATCTGAAAGGCCTCCTGGCCTGGGGCAGAGCCCCTCCTCGGCTGGGCCCGCTGTTTAGGACTTGGCTCCTGACCACACTTCTGCAGCTGTGGTCTTTCCCCGGCTCGGCCAAGGAATTACTTGTATTGTTCTTAGGGCTCACGTGGCTTACAAGAGTAAGTAAATATTCAAGTAAAATATAGCCACCGTCTTTGAGAATTTGTCCTTAGGACACGGAAATCAGCATTTGATTGAGCACGTTGATTCATTGCCTCCGCCTGCTCCAGGCAGTACTGGGGCCCCGTGGCAGGATGACCACAACCCCAGGGGACTCCGTTTCTTTTTCATTTATGAATAGCTTTGCTTATTTTAATGAGAAAAGTTTCCCCTTTTTTTCCCCCTCAAGCTATTAAGATGTGTTGCATTCTAGGGCACCTGGCTGGCTCCCTCAGGAGAACACATGACTCTTGAGCTCAGGGTGGTGAGTTCGAACCCCACGTTGGGCATAGAGCCTACTTTAAAGAAAGAAAAAAAAAGATTTGTTGCATTCTCTGGTGTAATCAGTCCTGCATAATTATAATATTTGTTACTCCGAGGAACCCCAAGGTTGATTGAAAGAACACTTACCTGAAATTTATGTGAAACATTTGGAGCTTTAATTTTACATAGATTTCACAGTCTCAGGAAAAGTCTAATACTGTTTAAATATATCGAAGAGCCCATGTGTATCTTTCAAAATAAAAGATTCACTGATGCGTACTGCAGAAATTATTAAAGAAGAATAACACTAAAAGTGACCTAAGGATTGAAAAATAACTCAGGATGCCCAGACACGTGGGGTAAACCACCCCCAGTCCAACCCGACCCTTCTCTGTGACGCTTTTCATTTTTAGGAAGAATTGGTGTCTTTCAGAAAGCCTTCTAAGTGCACAACACAGAAAAGTAAGAAAAGATTCATAAAGATTGTTGTGTTGCCTCTTACATAATGCATTGTCAGTAGACGGTCCTTTTTAAAGACACTAATACAGTAAAATCGGGTTTGGGGTTTTAGAACGAGGCATACAGAGTATTTCTGGTGCAGTAAGGACGCCAGGACTCCTTCCTGCTCGCCGCGCTTGGGTGTTGGCTTGTGGGGATATCTGAGTCTCGTGGTCTGCCCTGTGTGCACTGGTACACATGGTCGGGATTTCGGGATTTAAGCTTTGGGGGTATGAAGCCTATGGGTGAAACCACAGACTGACCCAGCGACTTAACTTCAAGTACCCGAGGAGCCGAAATAGCAGGGGAGACTGGACGGCTGGCGCCCGGCCCGTGACTTACTGGCCACATGAGACCGTTCCTGGTGCGAAACTCTGTTGTTGCCCGTGCCGCACGCTCGAGGCCCTCACACAGGCTCCTTCGCTCAGCCCCGGCTGCAGCTTCCTCTCCTGCCCAGTTTTCCTCCTTACTCAGATATTCCTTGACTAGCCTTCCTTGCACATGAAGACTGCTGGGATCGTTCGTGTTGGCAATAAGTCTTTAATTCTGCCGGGAGAGGACTCGAGGATACTTTCAGAAATGTCTGAAGAGAATAGCTCCTCCGTTCAGCTTGTGTTACATACGCACGCACTGCTGAGTCTTTGATGCTGAATCTCGTGTTATTTGCAGGCATGAATTGCTCGAGGAAGCCCGGAGACAAGGTTTGCCTTTTGCACAGTGGGATGGACCGACCGTCGTCGTTTGGCTGGAGGTATATCTTTCTTTTAACCCGGGTGGAGTACATTCCCATGTGAGTGCGGTCCTCCCTCTGGACGCTGTGCATAACCTTCCGGCCTTAACGCTTCTTGTCTCCAGCTGTGGGTTGGGATGCCTGCCTGGTACGTGGCCGCTTGCCGAGCCAATGTGAAAAGCGGGGCCATCATGTCCGCCCTGTCGGACACGGAGATCCAGCGTGAGATCGGCATCAGCAACCCTCTGCACAGGCTGAAGCTGAGGCTGGCGATTCAGGAAATCATGTCCCTGACGAGTCCGTCAGCCCCTCCTACTTCGAGAACGGTACGTGTCTGTAGAAAGCGTGTATCTGCTGTTTCTGCTGCCTTCCAGTTCTGACAGACGCAGCCAGTGTTCCAACGTAAAGGTTTAGCCTTCAGGACCACGACAGCTTCTGATTGGTGATGGTTGGGTAGTTCACAGACCCCTTAACTGAATGGTCTACAGCCCCTTGGCTGCAGTGGCTTTGTGATATAGAAATAGGAGTTTTTAAAAGCATAGCGAAGTAACCGTCTCTGATGTAATATGAACTGACCGAAAGTGAAGGGGAGAGAGCTTCGATTCCCCACTTGCACTGTGACCAGTGTTTTACTGTGTGACGTGTTCGGCCCGTGGAGGCAGCTGGGGGTCCCGGCTCGAAGCAACCCGTGAGTTTGCAGGCACACGCTGGCCCTCGTCTGTGCTTGTGCGGTTCTGCCGCACATGGGAAGACCGTGTCCGCCCTCACGGAGGGTCCCCTGGTGGAGTGGTCTACACTACTCTGATGAAAACTCCTGGGAGACAGAGCAGGCCAACCCCTCGTTTGTTAAGTGTGGGTTCTTTACGTTGGCTTGGTCCCCGCTCTGCCCTTGGTCTGCTCCGAGGGAAAACACGATGAAGAGACCAAGGAGCCTCACAGACGCACTTCTCCGAGCAGTGGGTTAGGGCCCGATTCAGGGCTTGCGGTCACTCTGCACAGAGAGGGGCTGCCAGCCGGCTTGTTTCACTTTGGTTCTGAGGGAAGGAGTCGGAATGAACCGTCCGTCTGTGCTCTTACCTGTGGCCCAGGGAGCTCTGTGCCAGGAATGTTCTGTCACAGCATCTGACCAGGTCCCTGTTGCCCGGTTGTTTCTAGTTAGCTTGGCCTTTCTAGAAATGAAGGTGTAGGGTGGTTTTCCCAAAGTCTTCATACAGACCGTCCAGTGAAGGCTGCTGCTCCTGAACGGAGTCCATGCACAGGGATGACGAGCCACCTCGAGCAGGGCCCCACACTGTGAGACGGGGTGCAGCCCGTACCCAGAGGGGCCTAGAGGCCGGCACGGCGCTTTTGCGGGCCTCGGGTCTGCTGTGGCGCTTCAGTGGGGCTGGTATTTTGGCTCCTTGAAGTCACTGGCCATTCCATTTGACGCACTCAGCCCTGTGCCCTGCCTCTTGGGCTCCGCAGACAAGGTTGTCCCGTCCACATGGCCCAGTCACTGCGGAGCACCTGCTGGGGACCATTGTCCCACAGTCCAAAGCTAGACCTGGGGACTGTGCTCTTGTCGTGCTTTGTTTGGGTAAGACTGTAAATGTGTCGAACAAGGGCTACTTGAGAATCAGTGACAGTTTTCAGAAGTACCAAATGTGTTGCTTTTGTATTTTACATACCTCAGGTGCTAAGCATGGCAAGTGAAGCTCTAGGAGTTACGGGCTGTTCTTGGGTCACTGACAACACAGTATTAGTCCGGGGTGGTTATTCTCTACGAAGGGGGTGAGCTTGTTTTAATGTTCTGTCATTTTCCATACGGGCATCTAAAATGAAAAGGTGAGAAGAATGGCCTTTGCCTCCACCTGCTCCTTTTATGTGCCTGAGCTTACCTCTCTGCCACCTTTCCTCTTTGTCACTGCTTCCCTTGCCCTGGATGTGGTTGGTCACTGGGGTCACCCTAGACCACAGGAAATGTCTGGTTAACGCATGAAGAGATGGAAACGCTCACAGCCACGCCACAAACGGTCAGTCACAGCCCCGAGCCTGCCCCCCCTCAGTGCTCCCCACCTAAGAACGGCGCGATTCTTGGCTTTTCCTTGGGAAACAAAAATGTCATTTCACATTAAATTGTTCCGATAAGTATTTCCATTAGGTATTAGTTAAACGTGTGAAATGGAATTCTATTTTAGATTTTTTTCAGGAACTTAAAATTGGTAGACGTGCTCTATTTAGAATAGATTTAATTCCTGTCTCCTTTAGGAGAGACCTCAGTTTGGCGCTCGGTCTTCATGTTCTGGCCCTAGTTTTCTCCTTAAATTGACATGCTTGCCATGGGAAATTGGCTCTTTGCATGAGAAATTGGAATTGTTGGTTTTGCATGAGTTTTGCATGATGCTTTGATTTTTTTTTTTTTAACTTTTTCACTCAAATCACTCTGCCCCTTCCCTACAGCGTTGCTCTGCTTGCATCACTAAGCTCACCAATACTAATAGTTATGTTCTTTTGCATCCCTAACCTCGTAACACCAGGAGGATGAGGAGGGAAGCTGGGCTCAGGTTGGAGACTCTCTATAATATACTCTTCACTATATGTACCGCAGCAAAAAGAGCTGGAGTGTGAAAGCTTGTAATTGACTTTTCTTGACATTTTTAACATCTTAATTTGTGCAGAATATTGTTGATGACTTAAAGCGTTAGTCAGAGCGAAGCATAGGATTAAAGAGTACGTCTCATGGACAATTTTGAACCTTTCTCATGTGGCACCGTGGCGGTGAGCTGTCTGTGACACAGATTACCTCGTTAGCACGCGGCTGTCGCACGGGGTGCCAAGGCTTTGGCAGCTCAGGATACGTACCCAGCACAAGGGTTGGCACGGGGACTGTCCCTCGCTGTCTGCGTGTCAGGGTGTACTAAGTGCTGTCCTGCTGTGTCCGTCGGGAGGCTGTCTTACTTGTGGACTCTCAGAAATCAAGCCTCTCCTTGGCAAAACGTACATTCGAATTTTCAGCTTCCTGGGGCTTCGGCTCACAAAAAGCTCTGTCACGATTTTGCAGCCCTGGTTTGAGACAGCTTCATTAAAAGCAGTGGTTTCCTGTGTGTGATTCTAGCAACATTGCTGCCTGACTTGCTGTTCAGTTTTAGTGCGAAGTCGGAGGCTGCAAGGGCGCGGCCATGCGGTCCTTCCCGAGGCTATTACTAATGGCATCATGTTCAAGGATCTCAAAAGGATAATGGTATACCTAAAGAAAATCAAACTAATATTAAATCTGAATTTTCCTGGTTCCCAGTTGATGGTTGAAACAACTGTTTTCCTCTATTTGTACTCCATTAAAATAAAGCCAATGTTACCACTTTTTTAAAAAGCAAGAGGAGAGTGGCTATAATATTCCATGAGGTCCCTCTCTAACCCTTTGATTTAGGCACTCTGTGCCATTGTTCCAGAGAAACATCCTCATTAATCATTTAGCCTGCTCAGATATCCCTTTACACGGCCAGTAAAGACCATCAGTGAATTAAAAAGGGTGCATTTCGTAATTGCTTAAATGTCAGTGTTTTACATTAAGAAGGAGTATTTTGGCAGCCCCTCGGTGTCAGATTCCCTGTGTCGGGGCGTGACTTGTAAGGTAAACAAGCTGAACGTTTGCTCTTTGCAGTGGAAACATGAACAAGGAGGAGCCGTGCCAATGACGCCAGAATTAGCCAGCGTCAGTCTTCGGCATAAGCCAGGACAGTTTCCGCTCCGTCCCTCTTCTAGATGGGAGGAGAACGAAGAGGCGTCCTGGGGGCAGGTGCCACCTGCTGCCAAGGGCAGAAGTCATGCAGTGCGCCTCCCACGCACTGTCACATGCTGTCACAGGCTCCAAAGCCAAGGGGCCTTGGAGATGTCCTTGGGCACCCAGGGCGAGAAGACACCAAGGTGTGGTCAAGTCATCAGTGCCTTCACTTAGCTGGTGGCATCGGTGTGTGTCTGTGCAGAATGGAGCTGCTTGCCGGTGACACCTGGCATCAGCCCTCACATTTCACAGAGGTTACAAAGCCGGAGTGTATTTGTGATCACGTCAGTGCTGGAGAACTAGAGCCTGTGCAGTGGCGGTCTCTTGCAGCCCAGGTGTTCTCTGACCATGAGAGATCCCTGTCGTGAGCTTTTTCAGAAGGCTGTGATGGCAGCCCAGGTAGTGTGGGTCTCCCTGGCTTTGAGCCTGGTTCCCCTGGGAGCTCACATTATGCACCACTTAAGAAGTGGGACTAGAATATGTAAAGAGTAAACAACATTAAGGAGGGTTCTGTTCCCATGGAATTGTCTGTTTAGAAATTTCTTTGCACTTTGTGTCCAATTAAGAATACATAAACAGAGGCCAGAAAGCAGAGATGGATATTCACACCCTGTCACATCTGTGATATTGAGAGTGAGGTTTGAAAGAGTGAAAAAAAACATGACCCTGTGACAATTTTCCAAAAACATGTGCTGCTTTTCTCATTCATGGTTATTTAGAGAAAGTCGTGAAACAGTTTTTTTCTATTGAATTTGAGCATTCTTGTTGAAGTTTGACTTGTTTCTTCTAGCTTGGTTGGTGTAAGTAATAGATTAGAGGCTGTATTTTCAAGCCAGAACATCGTGGTAGTTGAGAGTTAGAGTTTCCAAGGGTTCTGTAAGGCAACTACGGAATTCCTGTGACTGTAACTTAGCTTTCTTGGACTGAAGAACATCCAGTACCTTTGTTAGGATGCGTATGTGTGTACTTACAATGTATTGATTTCTTTTTCTGGCACAAATCTTGCACGTATTCTGTTAGATTTATCCCAAAGGATTTCATGGATTTTCATGACATTATAAATGGTATTTTAAAATCTTCCATTTCCAGCTCATTTGTAGTTTTTAGAAATACAGTTCACTTTTATATATTGACCTTTATCCTGCAACTGTGTTAAATTCACTTTAGTTTAGATAGCTAGCTGCTCTGTATTTGTTTTCTGATACTGATAATCAAGTCATCTGCAAGTAAAGACAGTTTTATTTCTTTTCCAGCCCTTATGCTTTGGTTTCTCTTTCTTGCCTTATCACAGTGGCTGAGAGTTCTAGTGCAGTGTTGAATGAAAGTGGTGGGAGCAGACATCCTTAACTTTGTTCCTGAGTGTAGGGAAAAATGCTTTCAGTCTTTCACCACTAAGTGTGCTCTCAGCTCTGCATTTTTTGTAGAAGCCCTTTATCGGGTTGAGGCAGCTGTCGTCCGTGCCTAGGTGCTGAGATTTCCATGAATGAGTGATGATTTGGCACACACATTTCTCACAACTCTGTGGTTTTTCGTTTTAGTCCGTTGATACGGTGAATTTCTCTGATTTTCATATATTGACCCAACGTATGTTCCTGGGATAAACCCCACTTGTCATGGTACCTTATTCTTTTAATTTATTACTAATTTGATTTGCTAATATTTTGTTAAGGAAAATTTGCATCTGTGTCTATGCGGGATACTTGTTGTCTGTAGTTTTCTTGAAATGTGTCCAGTTTTGGTGTCAGAATAATGCTGCTCTCGTAGAACGAGTTAGATATTTCTTCTTTGCTTTTTTGTAATACTTCGTGTAGAATTGGTACTTTTTTCATAAATGTTTGGTAGAGTTCACCAGTGAAGGCATTTAGGGTAGAGATGGAGTGTGTGCATCGTATGTGTGTACTTGTGTGTTTGTACTTGTGTGTGTGTGTGTGGTTTATAGCTACAAATTCAAGTTCAGGTGCAGGTTACCCGTTTGTTACTGAGTGGCTCTCATAGATTATGTCTTTCATGAACTTTGTGCCAGTTGCTTACAGCTGTCCACAGTTTTCCCATATTACCCTTTCAGTGTCTGTAGGGTGTGTACTGATGCCCCCTCTTTCATTCTTGATGTTGGTGATTTATCTCTTTCTTCTCGATCACTCTGGGTAGGGGCCTGTCAATTTCAGTGATGTTTATGAAGATCCAGGTTTACTTTCATCATCTTTATAATGTAAGTACTTAATACTATAAATTTCCCTCAGGACACTGCTCTCGCTGTGTTCCACAATTTATGAATGTATGTACACGCTCTTTCTCTCTCTCTCTCTCTTTTTTTTTTTTAGATTGTATATTTTTAAGTAATCATTACACCCAGTGTGGGGCTTGAACTCACAACACCAAGATCCAGTCTCACACTCCACTGACTGAGCCAACCAAGTGTCCCTTGCATGTTCACTTTCATTTAGTTCAAAATATTTTCCCATTTCCCTTGTGATTTCTTCTTTTGACACATGGGTTATTTGGAAGTGTGCTGATTCCAAGTATTTGGGAGTTTTCTACATGTCTTTTATTGTGGATTCCTAATTTAATTCTCTTGAGGTCAGAGGAGATATACTTGGTATGATTTTAGTCTCTGAATACGTGGAGATTTGTCTGTGTTAGAGAATGTTCCACGTGCGCTGCTGCTGGGTAGAGCGCTCCCATGTCCATCGGGTTAGCTGACACTGCTGCTTCTGGGCTTCTCCGTCCGTGCGAGCCGGTCACTTGGCTCAGCTGCTCGGTCAGTTACCAAACTATGGTGGCGGGTTGGGGGTCGCCTGACCATCTCTTCTCTCAGTCTTACCACGTTCATCTCTTCTTTCGATTTGTGTTTTAATTCACTTTTTTAAAACTGATTTTGAAATTAACATGTTTTATTAAGGAAATACAGAAAACAAAGTGTTAAAAAGAAATGAAAGCCAGCCAGAGACATTTTTACTGAGTAGACTTGGATTGAGCCTTCAAACTTGTTCATGAGCCGTGATCGTTCTTTGTCGTTGTATCATTATACAAGAAAACTAGCTCAGAGAGACAGTGCATAACCACAGTTTTATTGTACTTCGGTAAATATGTTAAATTCATTAGCGCAAGTCATAGACTTTTCATGTATAATTCCTTTTGTACAAAATGTTATAATTTCAGAGTAAATAGGAGATCAAATTATTTTGAAATTATAAAGAACAGTGTTATTTAGTTTAGCCTTTGCGAATATGTAACAGATTGAAAATCCAGTTTAAAGATTATTTAAATGACCCTGGTGACCTCTTCCTTGGCTTTTCTTCTGAACTGATGTACTTAATTACTGCAACCAGACCCTCGCCTATGGGGACATGAACCACGAGTGGATTGGCAACGAGTGGCTGCCCAGCCTGGGCCTGGCGCAGTACCGCAGCTACTTCATGGAGTGCCTGGTGGACGCGCGCATGCTGGACCACCTGACCAAGAAGGACCTGCGGGGGCAGCTGAAGATGGTTGACAGTTTCCACAGGTGCGTCCCGCAAGGTGGTCTGACGGTTAGCTCTGGGAGCGTGCACCGTTGCCGCGGCTAACTTTTTTTTTTTTTTTTTGTTAATAGAAACAGTTTCCAGTGTGGAATTATGTGCCTGCGGAGGTTAAATTATGACCGAAAAGAACTGGAGAGAAAAAGAGACGAAAGCCAGAATGAAATAAAAGGCTAGTATATTGTGTGTAGTGGATGCAGCATATCTCTGCTTCCCATGGCGCGAACAGCTCAGTGACTGCCTACTAAAAAAAAAAAAAAAATCAAGAGGGGAAAAAAAATTAAAAATAAGTTAAAAAATCACAAGGGGTGCCTAGCTGCCTCCGTCGGTAGAGCGTGCAACTCTTGATCTCAGGGTCGTGGGTTCAAGCCCCACGTTGGGGAATAGAGATTACTTAAAAATAAAATTTTAAAAAGAAATTTAAAAAATAAACAATTAAAAAAATCAGGAAAGGCTTTAAGTGGAGAAAACTAGTCTGACATCATTACAGAGGAGGGGGGATGAACTGTGTGCCTGCTTCCTTGTGCTTACGTCAGTGTGCAGGGTTGGGGTCTCAAGGTAAGCGTTTTTCCTGTGACCTCAGACATTTCCTGTTGTGAGGACACATGTCCTCTTTTGTTCATGAGCGCTGCTGCACAGCACTAGATGGCAACAGAGCAGAGACGCACAGGCCCCCTGCTGTGTGCTGCTTGGTGGAAGCGTGAGAAATACTGCTCTGTCTGTCCAAGGCCCTGGGGGGCCCAGAATAGAACAACGTGGTTCCCTTCCCGTGGCTGCGGGAGCGGCACAGGGTTCACGTGGCAGTTGGGCCCTAAAGACGGGATGGGAGCCTCTTCTTGGTGTGGGGGTGGGGGGCAGGCAAAGGCATTTCAGGTAGAAAATAGGCTGGGGGTGTAGGGGGACAAGGTGCTCCGCCAGGAGAAAGCAGATGCCCTTCTCTGCTGGGTCGCTGCCCACCCAGGGGACCTCTGAGTGAGCAGGTATGATAGTTTGCTTCGAAGGGTAGACGTTAACGACTAAGCTCCCAGTAGAATCTCCCCAAATTTTCAGCACAGAGAGATCACTAGGGGTGGTGATAGCAGGTGGGACCTGTGACCAACTCTAAGCATATAGCTTGATTGATGTGATCCTTACTACCGCAGTTCTGTAAGTGCTGTTTTTCATCCCTAGTCTTTACTAAGACAGAAATTAAAGCTAAAAATATGGCTGGGAGATGGCCCATTTGGAGGATAGTCTAGCCATGATTGATTAGTGTGAATCACAAGAAACAGCATCAGCTAACATTTGTAATATATATTCTATACACACGTAATATGATACATTTAACATACAGTTATAGTAATGATCTCTAAATGTCTTATGGCTGTGTGCCTGTGTGTGCGTATATCTGTCCTCTTATCTAGAAAAGGCGGTGGGAAATGAGATAGGTAAATCTGTTTCATTTGTTTTGTATTTCTCTTTTAAATCTTCACAGTTGACAGAAGCTGTCTTTGAAAGTAACTGGTGGTCATCTCGATGCATTTTTACAGGGTAGCTATTTTTAGATCTCTACTAGAGCAAATTTAATAATTTATTACTTTGCATAAATATAAGATCTTCTCCCACCGTCTCTAACATGCTGGAGAATATCTTCCAGTTTCTCTAGTTTTAAAATGCGACAACAAAAAAGTCTTTGAGATTATAAGTGAGGGGTTCGTGTTCAATTCACAAGGTGCCCAGCTACAGTGCCAATGCCTCTGATGGGAGAAAAGTATTTCAGAAGACCTGAACTCTGCGGGGGGGGGGGGGGGGGGGGGGGGGGGGGCGTTCAGATTCTTGGTGTGTCCCTTTCCAAAGCCTGGGCCCCCGTCTCTCTCTATTCTCTAGAAACTCCGTGTGTATAATAATTCCTTGCTCCAGGGTTTACTCGAAGAGTGAGTTCCAATAGGACGGTCTCCATTGGACAAGCCAAGGGCCAGGGCGGCAGCACGCGAGTGCAGCAGAGGCCATCTGCCCACCTGGCAGTGCCCCCGGGCCCGTGCGGCTCGCGTCTCGTGTCGGGAACTGGAGGCTCGGAGCCTGCGGGGGGTTCTTTATCCTGTTCCAGGGCGTACGCGGTGAAAAGAGCTTTCTGCAGCCACTTGGAGCATTGTTTTCACTTGTCTGCAGATGTGCTAGTTTGGAGTAATGATCGAGTGATTCACTGGATCCTATCGATCGGCCTTAAAGAGTACGCCAACAATCTCGTCGAGAGCGGCGTTCATGGTGCACTGATGGCCTTAGATGAGACCTTCGATGCCAATGCCCTGGCACTCCTGCTGCAGATCCCGACGCAGAACACGCAGGTGATGCCGGCCGCGTCCGCACCCCACCCTCCGACCGGCCCTGCACTCCGCGTTTGAGTGGAGGCAGAGAAAGCGTAACCAGACCCCCCGCCGGCCAGTCCTCTCTCCCCCTGCCTCATCCACATGCGGCGGCTCAGAGCCCACAGTGCTTGTTAGCTCCTCCTCGTCTCTCTCTGCCTATCCTCCTTCCATCTCCCAGTGCACGCAGGAGTCCTGGAGTAAACAGGGTATGGGATGCCTGCATCCACGCCGGTGCTCGTGGCAGAGAAGAGGCAGGCGCTCTTACTGAAATGTGCCAGATGGAAGTCTCAGGAATTTCGTTTCTGATTTCCCCGTGTCCTTCCTTTTGACTCATGGGCTCATTGGAGAATCAGGAATTTTTTATTCCTATAGAACTTGGATCTCTTTTGCCAGTACCCTCAACCTCCCCACCAACAGCGACCCCCACAGCACACTTAGATGATGCCTCAGGAGCTCACGGCTCCCCACCTCCAGAAGCCCGTGAATGGGCTCCCCGTTAAACCCCTGACTGAAAGTACACTCTCATGGTTCAAGGCATTCATCCCTTGAGTCATTTTTTTTTTTTTAAGTCTTGGTTTAAAAACAACTGTGATATGCTAACATCTTTCAGATTAGATTGATGGAAGTTTTGGGGTGTTTTATTATTTCAGGCTCGTGCTGTCTTGGAAAGAGAGTTTAACAACCTTTTGGTCATGGGGACTGACAGAAGGTTTGATGAAGTAAGTTTTCAACCTAATGATTTTTAAATTTGCATTAAATGTAAGTTATTATATTTGGGGGCTCCCAGCTGGCTCAGTTTGGTAGAGCATGTGACTCTTGAGCCCCACGTTGGGTATAGAGATTACCTAAAAGTAAAATCTTTAAAAATAAATAAATGAATGTAAATTAGTATATTTGTAGGAGCCATGTTGTCTGGATAAACCCCTCCAAATGCGGAGATAATTTTACTTCGCAAGTTAAGCTTTGCTCTTAATTTATTAACAAATGGGCTATTAAGGCATTATTTTCACTAAGATGGGTAGGTTTGTGAAAACATTTTGATACCTTCAAAAATGCTTTTTTTGCATCATAAAGCATTGGTTGCAGCCTAGGAATAGAGTCTGTACGTTGTATTTTGGGAAAGCGGATACCTCACCCCCATCCAGGGCCCCTTGTGCTCTGGCGGAATGTTTCAGAAGTTCATTTACAAACGCAGGACACATTCGTTTCTCCTCATACGAAACCGTGAGCGGGTACTCCCACACCGTTACGTGTTACTGTCTCCATCGCCATGCGAACACTTGAGTGTTGCGGGAACAGGACACCTGAAGGGACACAGCTGGCCTGTCCCAGCCTGAAGACTGTTTTGAAGACAAAAACATAGTGTCTTACATGGCAAGAAGGTGGTTTTTACAGGATAAGAAGTGACACGTGGTGGCAGACAGAGGAGCACAGCCAGGTGGCCCCGGACTGTCCTGATTGTGCCCAGCTGGGGTCCCAGCATGAGTGCGGCCCTGCCTCCTTTTACTCCCAGCAGTTCCCAGTCTGGGCAGTAAGTCCGATGGTAATCAAGACGGGGTTAGATACATGTGAACAAAAACGCAGTGACATGGGCATTTTAAAGGACTGGTAACTTTACCGTATATTTTGTTCTTTATTTTACAATCAGTCTTGTTTTTTGTCCTTTAATTTACAAGGACGATGATAAAAGCTTTAGGAGGGCACCTTCCTGGAGAAAAAAATTTAGACCAAAGGACGTTCGGGGCTTAGCTGCTGGGTCAGCAGAGACGCTCCCTGCAAACTTCCGGGTCACTTCATCCCTGTCCTCGCCCTCCATGCAGCCGAAGAAGATGCAGCTGGACGGTAGGTGACGCGCGCCCCCGGCCACCTGTTGGCACGAGCAATGTTTGGCTGGACACTAATCACGGTCCAAGATGGCCTCTTTAATACGTAACAAGGCGTGTGGCCGCTGTTGCATGCTGAGGTTTAAATGCTCTAAACGTAATCCTCACGTCTGTGTATCAAAGTTTAACAGTGATGCCGATGGTTTTTATGTCCTTATCTGGTTGAATGTCAGCCTGCTCTTCCAGCTGATGAAGCTGGGCAGCGTGCGTCCTCCGAGCGCCGGGGCAGCCTCCACATTCGCCAAGACGTGTGCGTGGGGCGCCGGGGTCTCTGCCTTCGGAGGGCAGCGCGGGGGCTCTGCCCCGGGGACTCCTCTCTGTGCTGGAGGAGTGACTGAGTCCGTTGTGCTTAGCACAGCCTCCACCTCCATCCCTGCGCTTATTGCCCGTGCCGTTACACGGTGTGAGGGGACGGGGACAAGGGGAGCCCGGGGTGTCCTCCCAGAGCGTGGCCGGTCCTGTGCGATGCAGCGGCTGCATGGTCGCCGTGTCAGATCAAGCGCGCGATTACTAACCTGGACAGTCCCTCTGCTTTGAGACCACCGCCAGTGAAAAGTTGGCCGTGGTCAGTGGAGGGACCTCCCGCTCTGACCGTGTCCCACTCAGTGACAGGATCGAGGGCCAGACTGGCTGGGCTGCACTCCGGCTCTGCCGTAGGAGGCACATGACCTTGCGTGCTGTGCCTCAGTGTCCCTGTCTGTAGAGTGCTTGTCGCACTAGCATCTTCCTCACTGCTGGCTGGTGTCCGGCGCGTCCCGAGTGCTGTGTGCTGGCCGCTCGGGCCCTGCAGTCGTAGGCCTGTGGCGGGTGGCCGCGCGCTCACGCGATGGACGTGGCTAGAGAGGCCGTAGGGAGGACGTGGCTGTAGAAATTGTACGGTGCGGTTTTTACAATTTTCCTGGCGTTCGCTCTGCCTGTACATAGGATTGTGAGTTCTGCTCTCACTGCCCATATAAAAACCAGAGAAAAGTCCCTGATACGAAGCCTCTGCTGAGCCTTGAGCGAGGGAGGCTTGTTGGGCAGCATTTTTATTTTTAAAAACTGCATCTCTTTGCCAGACTTCAATAGTACGCTTCACGAGGGAAAAACCCAACTTTCTGAAAAAAATAACATTTTTCCTCAAGAAGCCTGTAGGTAATTTTTGTGGATTTTAGCTGGGACTTGGGACTTGGGCAGTCGGCCTGCTCTCCTGGTCCCCTCACAGCTTCATGCTTCCTTTCACAAATCACGTTTTCCTTGTTACAAATATCCACAGCGACGTTTGGATTCAGTTCAGGTAAGTGAAACGTAAGGCTAGGAAAAGGCGTAGGGAGCACAGCCCATGGAAGGTGACCTCTTACCCGCGTTGATAACGGAGGCATAAACCCGGCCCAGTGGGCGTCTGGCTTCTGAAACACGAGGGTGTGCGGGGGCAGCCGCAGGCCCCTGGCCCGGAGCGACGGCCCGCGGTCGCCGGCAGCACCAGCGCGCTCCTTGTGCTTTCCGGAACCGGGGCCGAATATCGATAAACGTGTTGCTGGGCTGCCTGTGGGAAGACGGAACTTGTAACCAGGAGCAGTCCGCAGCCGCTGCAGATTTGGAAAACCCTAGTGAGCCATGGGGGGCGTTTCTCAAGATCAGGAGGGTAAGGCCATCCTCAGACAGAGCAGGCATCGGGACGGGCGCTGGACTCCCTTTAGCGGGCTGGTGCCGCTCACGGTGCCGCTGGGCCGTTCACCTCCTGCTCTCCTTTCAGAGAGGATATTTAGGGCTGAAAGAAAAGTCTGGAAAAGTCTGTAAGTCTGGAGCCTTTACGGAGAAACAGAGTCACCGTGTTCATAGTTGTTACTGATGCAAACGTGGCAGAATTGCTTTCCTGTCACCTGCTGCCCCCGTTGCTGTTAGAGAAGGAGCTCCCAGGGACTCCGGGCTGCTTGGGGGCTGGGCACAAGCCCACTTGGTGACTCGATGCCCCTCCTCTGGCTCCTCCAGTCCCACTCGGAAGTCCCCCGGGAACCCCTCCGTAGGTGCTGCTGTGGGCTGTGTGTGTACTTGTGCCGCCGCGCGGCCTTCTCAGACTAACTGCACGCTGTGTTTGCATGCCTCCCTCGTGGCTGTCGGAGCAGGCAGCGTGTCGGGACCGCAGAGGCTGGATTCTGCTACGGTCAGGACTTATTCCTGCTGATGCCGGTGCAGGTGAGTTGCCAGGAGAGCCGGCCCCGGCGAGCTCCAGGGCCCGACCAGCACGCACGCACAAGCCTCTGCGCGCCCGTGCCGCTGGCATTGCTGTTCCGTGTGCCTTTGCTTCACAGGAAGAGGCTAGTGTGGCCTTGACCTTTAAGGGAAAACATGGACTTCCGTTCCTAAACAGAAAGATGCTGGCTCCCACATCTGCTACTGTCCTCCTGTGGGGAGAGGCAGGAGAGCAGAAGAGAGTGTCACCCGGCTCTTAACTGACTGTCCCCAGCAGCTGAAGAGCACGCGGTGCAAGGTCTGTCGCGCCTCCCCGGCCTGCACCTCGTGTGACTCCCTGCGCCGCTGCTGCTAGCCGGCCTGGTTTTGAAGACACGTTCTTGAATGAGACAGGCCCCAAAGTATTCAGTTCCATGAGACAGTACCACTGTGTGACACTGATAGCCTTTCAATCGAGGGATTGGGTTTTTTTTAAAGATTTATTTATTTGAGAGAGAGAGAAAGCGCACTCGCGGGCGCGTGTGAGCAGTGGGGGAGGGGCAGAGAGAGAGAATCTCGAGCTGACTCCGTGCTGGGCTTGGAGGCCGAGGCAGGGCTCAGTCTCACGACCCTGAGATCACGACCCAGGCGAAACCAGGAATCAAACGCTCAACCAACTGAGCCACCCGGGTGCCCTTAGAGGTTGGTCTATAAAAAGCAAAACAGAAAAAGAAAAAACAGCTGCATTGCCATGAGAGGGGCTGAGTTTGTGGACTGAGATTTCGGGTGCAGGCCCAGGAGCCGGCCCTCTTCTCCCTGCTCGGAGGGCCCGGGGGAGCTTTGTTGGCTCTTGCTCTGTTTTCCTGTCTCAGCCAGAATATTTGATTGGTGGGGGCGCCCAGCTGGCTCAGTCGGAGGATCTCGGGCTCGTGAGTTCGAACCCCACGTTGGGTGTAGAGATTACTTAAAAATAAAATCTTAAAAAAATAGATATCCTTTTTAAAAATTAGTAACTTTTACATATAGTCCAAAATGAAGTCAATCAAAGAATTCTCATTGATAAGCAGAATGCTTGATGTTTTCTCTAACTTCTCAGAGGGGCCAAAGCGCCAGCAGTGGGGGAGGTGGGGGGAGGTCCCTCAGAGGGACCCACCTGGGCCCGAAGGTACTGTGCAGGCGGCTTGTCTGGAGACGGAGTCTTGTCTTTGTTTTCCAGCTTACCCACATTACTTCTACAGATGATGGTGCCGCGGCTTGAATCAACAAAGACTACGTTTTAAAATTCAACGGACTCTCTAATCTGTTAATACTTGTTATATGGACCCTGAGATATTTTATTACAGAGTTTTTAATTAGCAAAAAATTCATGAATACCATAGAGAAAATATTTTAGAATTTAATGTTTCTTATATTTATGTAAACTTATGACTTCATTTATATAGTACTTACTTTTTCATGTATATCCAGGCTATAAATATCCTTTTGAATCAATTCATGTTCTTATATCTAATTTCAGTCTTTCGAATGAATGTACTGTAATGCTTGTTTGTATAAATCCTGTGAACAAATATAGGGCTTTTGTAAATTGTGCATTTATTGTAATTATCAGTGCTTAATTTGTTATTAATTAACGCTGACAGAGAGGAGGATTTTACCACGTTTGTAAAATCATCGTGACACAGCGTGTGTCATCAAAGAGAGCGTAGCTGTACAACAATCATTGTGAAGTAAGCAGACTTCATTTCCAGCAATTGTTGTATTTTAATGACTGACCTTAACTGTACTTTTTCTAGCAAGAAATGCTTTATTCCACAGTGTGAACAGATGAAAAATATCTGGTGTTAAATATCAGCTTCTCAAAATTTGGACTGGAAAGCTTATCAGAACACTATGAAAATCTCTTAGGACCGCTGAGCTCTCTGTAGCCTCGCCCTGCTGGGCTCGGGCAGCTTGTCTTGGCAACCGGCAGAAGCCCCGAGCTGAGGACCCTGAGAGCCCGGGTGGGGGGTCTGGGCGCCCTCCTGGTGCGGAGCTCGCAGGCGAGAACTCTCAGAGGACCAATCAGGAAGCACTGCCCCCCCCCCCAGCTGGGTGCGCAGGGGAGCGGAGGGAGGGCGCGCCTCCGGGAGATGATGTGGTGCGACTCTAACAAAGGCCTTACTGTTCTTATGTAAATCATCTTTTTACATTGGTTTGTAAACATGTTTAAAGAATGGACCTAGTCGTACATTTTTAGATCTTGATGAGATAGCCATTTTGGATTGTAAGTAGCAAATATAACTCTTCCTTTTTACTTGGCACATTAAAACGCCAGCAAGAAACGTGTTCAGATCACGGTGCGTTATTTATTATGCAGCTGACTCATAGGTAGAAACGGCATGTCTTTTTACATTTGGTCTCTGCTTCTAATTTACTTGTACAAGTCACTGTTACCGTTCTGTTTTTCTGTTACTCTTTTGTGAACGTCCTGATTATGTAACAGACTATGTACAGTCCACTTTTGGACTATTTTTATCGCAGTATTATTTATTGCTGTCTTTCAACACAGTACCGAAGCGTTTTCCACTGCCAATAAAGAATACCGAGAACCAGCCGCCGCGGCCTTGCCGACTCACTGCGCGCCTCCCTGCCGTGCGGGCCCGCGGGGGAGTCTGCTGTGCAGAGCAGCTCGTGGACCCCAACGGCCCACAGGTGCCACGGGTAGCATCGGGTGCCACCCGAAGGAGGACCGGGTGTTTGTGCCCTCGGTTCCGGGGGCGCAGAAACTCCGTCTCGTTATCCCGCCGGCCGCCCCAGGCCCAGACGAGGCGACTGTGCGTGCGCGTGCATGCGTGCACACCGTTTCCCGCCTCCGGGCCGTCCTCTGCGGGGGCTTTCCTCTCCTGCTGCTGTCCTCACACGGTCACGAGACGGTGCCCAGGGCTTGCGTCCTTCTATCTCGCTCGGGCCCTGGGCACCCGCGAGGCTGCGGCTCCGATAGCTCAGACCAGGTCCCCAGGCACCGGCCCAGCCACACCCCATCCGGACTGCAGGGCGGGAAGGGGATCCCCCGCGGGTGTCACAGACGGCCACCGTCCCAAGCCCCCACACAAGAGCTCCGAGGGCCAGCGGACACCCCCCACCGCGGGCCCTGCGGAGGACGGCTTGGTTTCCCCTTCCAGCTCTGCCTGCCCCGGCAGGGCTGGCGGGCTGCTGCTCGCAATGAGCCGTGTTCTTTCTGTGGGTCGGTGCGGCCCATCTTGCGTCTGTCAGGGCGCGGTTGGGTTCTCCGGCGTCTTCCCGCTGAGCACCTGGGCGCGCTGAGTGTTCTTTCTTAGCGGAAGCGGCCTTTCCTGCATTTCCTAGTTCGCAGTGTTAAGTGTGGGATCTGGAACAGTGGAGCGCCTTCCTGCCTTTTTAATCTCACGTTCCGTTTTCCCTGACCACAGCCAGGCAAGCCTGGAGCATTTGAAGCTTCTGGAAACAAACCCAACTCAAGACAGATTCATTAAGGTGCAGGTGTTTTATTCAAACTTCCCTTGGTGATTCCAGTTATGCCTAAAAGGCAAATGTCGGTTGAGAAAGGGAGCGGTAAGCAGACGTTTGGGAAGCCCCCACGCCCCCGCCGAGGACCCTCCCGTCCCACCGCTACCCTCCCGGCTGCTGCTCCGAAGCTCCTCTTCCCTGTTTCACATCGTGGGTTCTCCGGGCAGCTGTGGGTTTGGCTTTTACTCCTCGCTCGGCGCTAACCCTGTCTGCGGGAGCGGCGGGCGTGCCAGCGCTGCCGCCGTCCCGACGCCACGCGCTTCATTTCACGCTGTCTCCCTGGCTCCGACACGCTTGTTCTCATCGGTGTCCTCAGGTTAACTCCCTGGGGAGAACGAGTCGCCGTGCCATGGCCATTTCTCGTCCTTGCGCTGGTGCCGCCCCATCTTCCAGCCCCGCTGCTCGAGGCCAGCGCTGCGTGCACCCCACCCGGCACCGGCAGGAAAGGAGGCTCCGGGGGAGGCTGCGCCCCATGGCTGCCGCTTCTGCGCCGTCCTCCTGGCCTCTCTCACCTTCTGCCTCTCCTAAGAACACTTGTCAGGGGCCGCCCGGGGAATCCAGGACGGTCTCAAGCTCCCTTGCCTAGCGGCATCTACAAAAACCTCTTTTCCAAGTGAGGTCCACTCACGGGTTCCGGAGGTGTGGACGTAGGGTATCTGCCAGGCAGGCACCGGTCAGCCCGCCTCGCCGTTGCACGTTTCCTCCGGCGACATGGGGGTGGAACAGAACTCACCGGGCTCACAAAGGGCACAGGGAGCGCGGGGAGCGGCTGAGCTGAGATTCAGGGAGGGAGTGGCTAGGACCCGGCCGGGAAGAGATCCGAGGCCTGTAAAGTAATCCAGGGGGCCCCTGGCTCCTCTTGGAGCTGAAGCGTGCCGAGCATCGCCGGCCGGCCGCAGATCGGTGGTGGCGGTGGGGGCAGGGGGAGGAGGGGAGGGTCTCTGTTCTATGAAAAAGCAATTTCAATAACCACCTGGAGGTCATCGTGGAGGACCTGCTCTGGGCAGCCGCGTGGAGGTGTCAGGGGGACGGTGATGCCCCCGCTAATGGCCCCAGACGCCCAGGCCCCCCGGCTGCCAGCTGTGCGCGCTGTGTCCGAGCCTGCGGGAGGCCTGGGACCACAGCTCTGCCGCTCACACACGCAGGCACGTGGGGGGCCCCCAATGGGTTTCGGGGCACACCCGTGCAGACGGAGCTGTGGGAGGGCACCCTGACTTCCCCACGTGGCCGATGTCCCGCGGCCGGGCCTGAGGTGGGGCTCATCTTGAATATTCTCAGTGGGTCTCCCCACCGTCTTCCGAGGAAGCCAACACAACCCCGTCCTCTACTTGCCACAAGGGGCGGCCACCAGCCGTGGCCTCCTGGCTTCTGCTCCACAGCCCTGATGCTCTCCTAACATTACACAAAAGCAATTTTTAAAATTTTTAATTAAAATAAAAGTAATGTAAATTAATTTGAATTTTTTTAATTAAACGAAAGCAGGGGCACCGAGGAATCGTGACGTTACACAGCCTATAGGGCTGAAGAGATTTGAGTCATCAGTTCTCCATCACCGTATTTTCTTTTTAATTTTTAATTTTAGTTTAAGACTTTAAGCAATCTCCACACCCAACGTGGGGCTCGAACTCACGACCCCGAGATTGACCAGTCGCACACGACACCAATGGAGACAGCCAGGCGCCCCTCTTTTAATGTTTTTTTTTTTTTTTTGAAAATTTTATTTGCGAGAGAGCGAGGGCACAAGCATTCCTCGTGAACGTGTGGGGTTCTTTCTTACATGGCAGCAGATGCCTGGAACCCCGTGTCCCACATGAACTGTTCCAGGTTCTGCTCTGCTGCCCTCTATTTTGTATGCTGTCTTTGCCCCCGGGAAACCGATTTCGTAAGCTGCTGTGGTTTTTATCTGCTGCGATGTGAAAATCCACCCCAAAATTTAGTGGTAAAAAAACGATTCACCGTTTCTCTTCATTGGTGGATTGCCACGCTGGGTGGGTCCTGGGCTGGTCTTTCCCGGACTCCCCCACATGCTGGGGGCCCCCAGCTAGTGCAGCCGGAGCGGGGGGCTCGCTCACACCCCACCGGGCTGCTTCACGGCAGCCCAGCCTCCAGATCAAAAACGGAGGGGGCCACAGGGCCAGACCCCCTGACGTCCACAGAACTGACACCACGTCACTTCCTGCCACATTATATGGAAGAGAACAGCTTCCAAACCCGCCCAGCCAGGATTTGAGAGGCCGGAGACACAGAGCCCATCCGTCTCTGGACAGGAGGCACCACAAAGACATGGGTCTGAGCCAGGCAGGGGGTGCACGCCACCCCCAGAGGGTCAGAGGGCCACAAATGGGCTCTCCCCCCAGCTCTCCAGAAGGAAGCTCCCGCAACACCTTGGCTTTGGTCCCGCGAAACGACTTTCTGACCTCCGGCCCCCAGAATTCTGCAAAGAAATTGGTGTTCTTAAATTTCAGCTGCCACATTTGTGGTCATTGGTGACAGCAGCCAGAGGAAACTGACCTGCGTTGGTGGCCATTTCCACCTACAGTCAGGGGACCACACGTGGGTGTCCTTAGGGCCCCGGCTCGGAAAACAACACACACCATCCGCCGTTCTGTTCCAGCCAGCGAGCAGCGGGTTCTGCGGCCGTGGCCCCTCCCAGCACAGCCCAGCGCCCGGAGCTGAGCTGCCCATGCCCGGTTAGCAGGGAGGACGGGCAGGGGGCCCGGTGACTGCTCCAGTCCCTGCCGCGCCGCCATCCCGCCTGCGTGGCGGTGCGGACACCGGGTGCGGTCCTCGGCGCGGCAGTGACCTTCACGACCTTCCTGCGCAGGCGTGGGGGCCCGGCTGGCAGGTGCGTGGCTTCAGCTCGGCCCTTCGCACTGCTCCCCACCTGCGGATGCCCACCTCGTTCTCGAGCGTGGTTGCACGTCTCTGCTTTTCAGATTCCAGTTGTATCTGTCATCGCCACGTGGCCAGCCACACGCGCTCCTGAGGGATGGCCACAGGGCAGCAGGTCACAGCCACAGTCGTTCGTGCCGCCCTCCTGCTGAAAAGTCTCCAGGAAGCTCTGGTTGGCCTCCTGGGGCAATGGAAGCGATAGTATCCACCTCGCCGAGAGAAAGTAGGTACAGGGTTGCTTGAGGGGTGGGGGCGGGGGCGGGGGGAGCAGAGGGACTGCTCATGAGTGGGGTTGCTTTTGGGGAACAAAAATGTTCTAAAATGCTGTTGTGGTCATGGTTGGACCACCCTGTGACTACACTAAAAAGCATTGAATTATACAAAACTACGCTGTCGCTGTCGGGACTTGGTGAGAATAGAAAGCCGCTGCACAGCGAAGGGAACGCTCAGCAAAACTAAAAGGCAACTGACAGAACGGGGGCAGATATTTGCAAATGACATGTGATAAAGGGTTAGTATCCCAAATATACAAAGAACTGATACAACTCAGCAGCCAAAAAGCAACTCAATTTAAAAAAGGGGAAGAAGACCTGAACAGACATTTCTCCGAAGAAGACAGGCAGACGGCCAACAGACTCCTGAAAATGTGCTCAACATCAGTCAGCATCAGGGAAATACAGATCAAAGCCACAGTGATACCACCTCACAGAGGCCAGATGGCTAAAATGAACAACACAGGGGCCCCTGGGAGGCTCAGTTGTTAGCATCTGGCTTCGGCTCAGGTCACGATCCCAGGGTCCTGGGATCGAGCCCCGCATTGGGCTCCCTGCTCCGCAAGGAGCCTGCTTCTCCCTCTCCCACTCCTCCCTGCTTGTGTTCCCTTTCTCACTGTTTAAATAAATAAATAAATAAAAATAAAATGAACAACACAGGAGACAACAGGTGTTGGCGAGGATGTGGAGAAAAGGGAACCTTCCTCTTACACTGTGGTGGAAACGCAAGCTGGGGCAGCCACTCCGGAAGACAGTATGGAGGATCCTCAAGAAAGCTGAAAATAGAGGTACCCTACGACCCTGCAATCACACTACTGGGTATTTAACCAAAGGATACAAAAATACAGATTTGAAGGGGCACCTGCACCCCAGTGTTTATAGCAGCATTATCTCCAATAGCCAAACTATGGAGAGAGCCCACATGTCCACTGACTGATGACTGGATAAAGGTGTCCTATATATACGAAGGAATATTACTCGGCCGTCAAAAAGAATGAGATTGGGACACCTGGGTGTCTTAGTTGGTTAAGCGTCTGCCTCCAGCTCAGGCCATAATCCTGGGAGCCTGGGATTGCGCCCCTGCTCAGCAGGGTGTCTGCTTTTCCCTCTCCCTCTGCTGCTCCTCCCCCCTCCACTTGTGCTGTCTCTCTCAAATAAATAAATAATCTTTAAAAAAAAGACAAGATCTTGCCATTTGCAGCGACATGGATGGAACTAGAGAGTGTTATGCCAAGTGAAATGAGTCAGTCAGAGAAAGACGAATACCCTATGCTCTCACTCATATATGGAATTTAAGGAACAAAACAAATGAGCAAAGGGGGGGGAACAAAGACAAAGAGACTCTTAACTATAGAGAACAGACCGATGGTCACCAGAAGGGAGGGAGGTGGAAGATGGGGTGAAGGAGTGCACCTGTTGTGGCAAGCCCCAGGTGACGTATGGAATTATGCACTCAGTGTATCATACGCCTGAAACTAGTATTACTCTGAATGTTAACTAACTGGAACTTAAATAAAAACTTTAAAAACAACAAAAACAATTTAATCATACATTTTAAGTGAGTGTACTTTTATGTAATTGTATCTCAATAAAATTGCTCTTGTGGGGTCTAGGTGGCTCAGTTGGTGAAGCGTCTTGACTCTTGACTTCGGCTCACGTCACGACCTCGGGGTTGTGGGATCAAGCTGTGCGGGGCTTCATGGTGGGCGTGGAGTCTGCCTAAGACTCTTTTTCCCTCTCCCCTTTCCCCACCTCAAATAAATAAATTTATCTAAAAAAATACCTGGTCTTAAAAAATAATTTTCAACTCACAAAGCTGTTTTGAGGGAAAAAATGAAACACCCTTTATATATATTTTTAAAAATCTCACAATGGTGCTTGATAAAGCCAGGCTGTTGCCAAATGTTAGGCCCCTACTCCCAGTTCCAATTTCCCTATTTAGCCTACAAGACCCTCCTCCTTCCCTGTCCCTCAGACAAGAAATCCCCTTCTGGAGCCTTCGGTTACCTGGCTTTTTAATCTTTTTAATCACTGTCAGATTTAGATTCCTTGTGAGCTGGTTAGAACTCTGACTTTCAGGGGCCCTATGCACTTTGTAGGCTCCTTTCCCTGGGGGAAAAATTATATTTTTACAAATATATTGGTATCAACATGAATATAGCAACTGCATAATATTTTCTTCACCCTAAAAGTTCAGTTTTTCTCCTGATTTTAAAACATTTTCAGAGCACCTGAGTGGCTCAGTCGATTAAGTGTCTGACTCTTGGTTTCAGCTCAGGTCATGATCTTGGGGTCCTGCTAGGGCTCTGGCTCAGCGCAGTCCGCTTCCCCTCTTCTCCCCTCCCCCCACTCTAACGGGTGCACACATAAGTAAATCTTTAAGATAAAAGAATACACTTAAACGGGCCTTTGTGGTGGGCTGAATGGTGGCCTCCAGGGCGCCTGGTTGCCTCAGTCCATGGAGCATGAGGCTCCGGATCTCCAGGTTGTGAGTTCATGCCCCACCTTGGGCATAGAAATCACTTACAAACAAAATCTTTAGGGGGAAAAAAAAAGTTTAAGTCCGTGTCCTAATCCCTTGTACCTGGATATTCCCTCATATGGCAAAGATGGGATTCGGTAAGGACTGAAAGAGCTCATCCTGGATTATTCCGGTGGGCCCTAAATGCAATCCCACCTCTCCTTGTAAGAGTGGGGCAGCGGGAGTTCGGGACAGACACAGAGGTCACTGCAGTCGGTCGGAGGCAGATGGTGTGATGCAGCCACGAGGCTGGAAAGCGCAAAAAGGGTCTCTTCTCCAGCGCAGCCAGAAGGGGTGCGGGCGGGTTCACACCTCGACTTCCCTGGTGGCAGAGACTGAGAGCGAGTTTCTGGGTCCTGGTCCCAGCTGGTGAGGGCGCAGCAGCCCCAGCAGGTGCGCGCTGGCTCGGGGTGTCCCGCGCCTCCCAGGGAGGGCCCCTCGGCGTGCGCTCGGCCTCTGGTGGGGACCGTAACAGGCGGCCAGCAGCGTGCGGGCTCGCAGGGCTACGGGGGAAGAGCTGCCCGGCCGCAGGCCGCACCGCAGCCGCCACAAAACCAGCGCGCAGCCGCCTACGCGCCACGCTGGCCGCGTCTGGACCTCACTTCCGCAGGCACGGCACGCCTGGGGCGCTCCCGGATTCTAGGTGAAGTCCCATTGGGCCAGGTTTGAGCACGTGCCCACGCCTGAGCCAATCAACGCCAGAGAATTGCGGTGTACTGATTGGCTGAGGCCTGGGTCGGGGGCGGTACCCTGGCCGTAGGTGAGGATCCCCCCGAAAGCTGGACTAGCAGTGGGCACGCACGCCAGGTATAGGAAGCGCAGGCGCAGAGTTGGGGTATCTGGGACCTTCCTAGTGAACGAGGGTGCCCTGAATAATTGCCCCAAGCCCTGCAGGCGCCCACCTGCTGTGTGGCTTCCGGAGGCGGGGTGCTCGGCCGGCCTCTTGGGTCTCCATCTCTGCTTGAGTAAGATGGACAATATCTTACTCGGCCTCCCTGCCTCGCCACCTTTCTCCCCGTTACTGTCAACTAAGGGCCCACACTTACTGGGCACTCCCTGCATGCCCGGCCTGGGGCTAATACCATGACATTCGGTCTTCATTTTCCAAGTTCAGGATGCAGGAGCCAGCTGCACCTTTGGGGAGACCGAGGCATGGAAACGCACAGTGGCTGTGCACCGTCCTGCGGCTAGGAGGTGGGGGAGCTAGGATGGTAGTCCGGTCCTCGGCCTCCCCGCCTTTGTGCGAAAGTACCCGTTCTTGACTTCAGTGAGTAAAATCCTCTGTGGAAGACACCACCCAAAGGGAGTCTTCCCTTCAGTCCCCCGAGCAACTCACACCGCGCTGCACCCTCCGTAGTAATAATGATGGACTTTTGCTTTCTCCCTGACCCCCGCTGTTCGCCACGCATATCTGGTTCTTTCTCTCCTCTGCGCCTCTGCTTGAATTTCTCCCTGTTCCTGGGACCTGGTTTTTACATCGTTTTCCTGCTTACTTTTTTTTTTTTTTTAAAGATTTTATTATTTATTCGACAGAGATAGAGACAGCCAGCGAGAGAGGGAACAACAAGCAGGGGGAGTGGGAGAGGAAGAAGCAGGCTCATAGCAGAGGAGCCTGACGTGGGGCTCGATCCCATAACGCCGGGATCACGCCCTGAGCTGAAGGCAGACGCTTAACCGCTGTGCCACCCAGGCGCCCCTCCTGCTTACTTTTAAAGCCCCAGCTGAAGAGCCATCTCACTGGCAACACCTCCTGAGCCTGAACTTGATAGTGCCTCAACTGTACCAAGTCTGAAACTGTATTCTGACTCCGGCCCTTTCCCCACGTCCCTCCATTTTCCTTGTCTGAGCATCGATTGCTGGGCTAAGGGCATCCTTTTGTAAGGAGAGATTGCAGACTTAGGATGACAAAAGTGATTACTGGATATTCTTTCAACAGAACTCAGGGGCCTCTGATAATCATTTAATTCCATGGGCTGTGTGCCTTTCTTTTTGCCTACACTGTACCATACTTCTGAAGAAAACAGACAGCAGTGCAAATAATTCTTGTCTGTAGGTATGCAAATTAGCTGAGTTTAGTTAAATACAGTTGACTCTTGCCCTTTGGATGGACTGGTTTTTGCAAATTCATCTCAGCAGTCCCTTGGCGTCTCCTTTGAAAAGCGGGAACATCTTATTGATTCATCCAGTATTAAGTTACATAAAATCTTTGACATGCTTTCATTTTACAGGTATATGTGTGTGAAAATCGCTTTATTTTTAAAAATTATCCTTTGACAACTGACATCTCCTTCCCCACCCCTAATCCATCCTTGAACCTGACAATTTAACTTTCTAAATGTCTCTTGTATCTACTCGCTTCTCTTCATCTTACCTGCTACCACAGGTTTGCCTGAACTCGCTGTCCTAGGCTCCCATCTGGCTGTCTTACCATCTATTCCCCACATAGCAGCCAGAGGGATCTCGTTACAATTCAAACTTTATGATGCCTCTTCTCTGCTTAACTTCCTCTAAGAACTTCCCATTTATTTTAGAATAAAGATCAAGGTCCTTGCTGTGCCCTGCCAACCTCTACATGACCTGGTCTCATCTTACCCACCGCCCTGCTTCATCACCATGCTTCTGCTACACTGAACTTAAGTCTTCAGTTCCTCTGCCTCAGGGCCTTTGCACATGCTGTTTCCTCTGCCTGGAAAATTCTTCCCTCCTGACCTCCTTACTTCTACTTGGCCTTCAGATCTTGGTGCAAATGTTAATTGCCCAAAGAATCCTTCTCTGATCTCCTGGGTGAGTTAAGGTCCCACATTCTCCCCAGGACAACTTCACAACACTTTTGCTTTCCTTATAGCATCTATCTTGTTTCCTGATTATATATCTGTGCGAGTATGCCTGACTTCCCTTCTAGGCTGGAAGGTCCCTGAGGACAAGGTCTCTCTTTATTCTGCTGACTTTCTATTCTTGATACATATATGGCCTTCTCTGGATGGATAGATGGGTGGCTGGATGGACGATAGATGTCTGATGGATGGGTAGATGAATGGGTGGGTGGAGATGATGGGTGATACACCGATGGGTGGATGGATGGAAGATGTGGGTGATGGATGAAGGACGGGCAGATGGATGGATGGATGGAAGATGCATGGTTGGGTGGGTGGAAGCGTGGAGGTTGGGTGGATGGGGCGGTTGGATGGTCGGATGGGTGGCTGATGAAGATGTTCGTCCCCGGGCTGACTGACCATTACGGTCACCGCCTGTGAGTCCACCTTGCCTGGCTCGTTTTCCTTTTCTCACCCAGGGCAGTGCTAGGAATCCTAGAACTCCCCTCGGGAGCATCATCTGCCAAGGGGGCGCCCCCCGCACTTACTCCGTAAGGAGTCGACTTCTCTTTCGGGTCGGCCCCGCAGCCCGCACACGGACGGAGCTCGCG